>NW_026777415.1:1500000-1670342 GCF_028023285.1 Balaenoptera ricei | reverse complement strand
TTCAGGTCCTGCTCTGAGGTGCTCTGGGTCAGCTCTGACCAACAGGTGGGCTGGGGTGCTCTGCAACGAGGGCCACGTGCACGGTTCCTGTGTGCCCAGCCCTGCCGGGTGCCTGCCCAGGTGAGCTCCATATCCTGGGAGGGGCCTGCCCACGAGAGCCCCGGGGACTGCCGGGTGCCTGCCCAGGTGAGCGCCGTATCCTGGGAGGGGTCTGCCCACGAGAGCCCCGTGGGCTGCTGGGTGCCTGCCCAGGTGAGCTCCATATCCTGGGAGGGGTCTGCCCACGAGAGTCCCGGGGGCTGCTGGGTGCCTGCCCAGGTGAGCTCCATACCCTGGGAGGGGCCTGACCACGAGAGCCCTGGGGGCTGCTGGGTGCCTGCCCAGGTGAGCTCCATACCCTGGGAGGGGCCTGCCCACGAGAGCCCTGGGGGCTGCTGGGTGCCTGCCCAGGTGAGCTCCATACCCTGGGAGGGGCCTGCCCACGAGAGCCCTGGGGGCTGCTGGGTGCCTGCCCAGGTGAGCTCCATACCCTGGGAGGGGTCTGCCCACGAGAGCCCCGTGGGCTGCTGGGTGCCTGCCCAGGTGAGCTCCATACCCTGGTAGGGGCCTGACCACGAGAGCCCTGGGGGCTGCTGGGTGCCTGCCCAGGTGAGCTCCATACCCTGGGAGGGGCCTGCCCACGAGAGCCCTGGGGGCTGCTGGGTGCCTGCCCAGGTGAGCTCCATACCCTGGGAGGGGTCTGCCCACGAGAGCCCCGGGGGCTGCTGGGTGCCTGCCCAGGTGAGCTCCATATCCTGGGAGGGGTCTGCCCACAAGAGCCCCGGGGGCTGCTGGGTGCCTGCCCAGGTGAGCTCCGTACCCTGGGAGGGGCCTGCCCACGAGAGCCCCGGGGGCTGCTGGGTGCCTGCTCAGGTGAGCTCCATACCCTGGGAGGGGTCTGCCCACGAGAGCCCCGGGGGCTGCTGGGAGGAGCACGTGAATGAGCCTCCTCTCTATGCAGCCAGCACAGAGTTGCTCAGCGACTTCCCTGTGGGCGGTGCTGCGGTGAGATGAGAACCAGGAACTACTGCGGGCCCCCTGAACCCCCATCTAGGTCCAGCCACAGTGACGAGGTCAGCAGGCGGTTGCTGGCTGCTGTGTTGCATGAGGGAGGCCCCACCAGTACCTCTTGTTTCTTCTACCTGACACCACGGAGGCCGCCCCAGGACAGAGTGGACAGCCTGCACAGGATGAGTGGGAGCTCCTGGTGACCCTGCAGGGGACGTGAGAGGGACGGACCAGGCAGGAGGGGAGTGGGCACCCAGGCAGAGCCATGGGGCTTGGGGCCCAAGGGGGCACTTCTGGGTCTCAGCTGGGAGTGGACGGGCAGGTGGTAAGTATCACCCAGGAAAGCTGGTCTGGTGACGTGAGTCTGAACACGCTTCAGGGTGATATAAACTTCCCGGGTGACCCCAAAAACAGGATTGTGAG
Organism: Balaenoptera ricei; assembly: GCF_028023285.1. Taxonomy (NCBI): domain Eukaryota; kingdom Metazoa; phylum Chordata; class Mammalia; order Artiodactyla; family Balaenopteridae; genus Balaenoptera; species Balaenoptera ricei. Next base: position 1,668,872 of record NW_026777415.1, on the reverse strand, counting down.
ATGAATCCCATGAAAGGAAGGTTTTGTAACAGGAATCTTGCTGAAGGGAAGGCTTGCAAAGTGAATCCGCCTAAGAGGAGGCCCTGTGAGCCAGTCCCCGCAGAGGGGGGACGTGGAACCTGCTGGGTGCACTCATTCACCCTGGGCAGGCGATGGGCACAGACCCCACTTCCTGCTCCCACATCTGTGATTCTGTGTAGGTTACTAGGCTTCTTGGAGTCTCAACTTCCCAGTCTGTTCATCGGGTGACAGTAGCATGGATTGACTAGTAATTTGCTCAGAACAGGGTAGAAAGGGGTCCCATGGAAACTCCACAGAACACCATCACTATGGGAATCGCAGGCCCTGTTTCCCGCAGGACTGTCTTCAGGATCAGGAGAGCAAATCTGAGCAGACTTGCAGCAGAGCCCAGGGATGGGCTCAGTTTGGTGGGTCCTCCTGTTTCCTGAACCTCAGAGAAGGGAGGCTCCAGTGGGTAGTGGCATGTTTACCCCAAACCTGGGAGCATCTGGAACTCAAGTCCCAGCAGCCGCTGAGCCCTATCAGCCCAGTATCTGGGGCCCCAGGAGGTAGGCGGGAAGCCTGGAGGGCTCAGGCAGGAAGCACTGGCATGGTCATCACCCGTGCGGAAGCTTCTGAGCCAGTGTCCAGTGGGAGCTCTTGCCCTGCCCATGAGTTTCAAATCCACAGCACAGATCAGCTGCTAGCGGCTCAGTTTGTTCTTTAGACACAAAGCAAAGTCCTCAGACCAAGTATATCCATGGCCTGTGAAAAGACACGTCTGGTCTGGCACCAGGAGCTGCCTCTGGGTCCCTCCTGATTGGACGCCCAGCAGCCAGTGTCACCACGTCATGAGCGTCAGGTGGTGTCGGGCGTGGGGGGACGAGAGCACACGGTCCAGGCCCACAGGGGACCATGCTGTCCACGGAACCAGTGTTGTGGCTATAGGTGTGCCCTCCACCACCCCACAGGCAGAGACCACCATCCCCTTACACATTGTTACCAAATTAAGTCATATAAACCCTACTCGGGCCCTAGCCTGGCTGAGAATCACTGCCTCGACAGGGAACGTTTCCTTTTTCCATTCTGGTTCAAATAGGTGAATAACGAAACCAAAGCTGAGACCGACAGAGCACAGGCTTTATTCAGTGGCCAAAGAATGGAGAAGAGGGAACTAAGTTCACAAGTAAACTTCTCGCCCACCTGGAGAGAGTGATTTAATTTTAAAAAGTAAAGACACAATCAGCTCAGTAATTGGCCACGGGGGCTGGAGGGGCCAAGGCTAACCTGAGCTGGAGGAACGTGGGTGCCTGCCTGGATGCTCAGAGGCCAAGGGCTGTCCTGAGACCTGCTTGGACACCCATGCAGATGGAACAAACGATCCGCCCAGTCCCAAGAGGGCCCCACCAGCCCTCACGAACGCAACACCAGACTTCCCTGGTGGCGCAGTGGTTAAGAATCCACCTGCCAATGCAGGGGACACGGGTTTGAGCCCTGGTCCGGGAAGATCCCACATGCTGTGGAGCAACTAAGCCCGTGCACCACAACTACTGAGCCTGCGCTCTAGAACCCGCGAGCCACAACTGCTGAAGCCCACGCGCTTAGAGCCTGTGCTCTGCAACAAGAGAAGCCACCGCAATGAGAAGCCCCCACTCGCCGCAACTAGAGAAAGCCTCCGTGCAGCAATGCAGACCCAACACAGCCCAAAATTAATTAATTAATTAATTAATTAAGAAAAAAAAAAGGCAGCACCTGGGGGCTGGCAGACTGAGGCACCAAGTCTTACATCACGTCTACTTAGTATCCTGCATGTCAGGGCCATGCTGGACCTGGGGCTGCCCAGACAGAGTGGGGCCTGCATCACCCTTCCCAGGAGGGAGGGTGGAGGGAAACCCTGCATGACCTCTGAGGCCCTAAGAACCCTTGACTAAGGCTGAGCTCAATTTGAAACAGTGGGTGACCAGAGCAGACATTTCATTCATCTATCAATCAGAATCCAGCACTGGAGGAGCAGAAAACAATGGCCTCGCTCAACCTTGACGCTAATCCTGACATGGACCCTAACCCTAAACTCTGATCCTGACCCTAAGCCCTGACCTAACCTTAGCCTAACCCGTACCCTAAACCTGTACCTTACCCTAACCCATGCTCTACCCGTATCCTACCTGTACCCCAATTCTCACCCATACCCTAACACCCACTCTAACACAGAACCCTAACACCCTGAGACCAAAACCATAAACCTTAACCAATAAGCAAAACCATAACCATAACCAAACCATAAAATATATTCATTAACCATACCCATAAATAACTCATTAACCATAAAACTTAAACCATAACAGCAACCATAAACCATACACAGCCCCAACCCTCACACCAGCCCCAGCCCTAATGCTAACCCCTCCAAACCACTTACACCAAGCCAAGTCTAATCAGATTATACAACTACATCTTGAAAAAGAAAACTGGGGAATACTCTGGTGGCCCAGTGGTTAGGACTCTGTGCTTTCACTGCCAAGGGCTCGGGTTCGATCCCTGACTGGGGAACTAAGATCCCACGAGCCATGGGATGTGGCCAAAGTAAATAAATAATTAAAATGAAATAAAACCACTATTTTAAAAAAGATTTTAAAAATAAAGGAAGAAAAACAAGAAAACTACCCCAGTACAACTTATAAATAGGAATGTAAAAATCTATCACAGAATAATAGCAACATGAAACCAACAGAACTTTAAATGGATAATGCCATAAGCAAGTATCTCTACACCAGGAATTTCAGGTTGCTCAACATATGAAAAGTAAGCAATGTATTCAACCACAATAATGGTGTGAAGTAAAAACACATAATCGTATCAATTAATGCAAAAAATCTACAATGAAAATCCAGTGTTATTTCATGAAAAACACTCAAGAAAGCAGGAATAAAAGGAAAGTTGTTCAATATGGAAAAGAGTAGTACAAAAAGCCACAGCAAACATCATGCTCAACGTTAAAGACTGAAAGATTTACTCCTGAAATCAGGAACAGGGCCAGGAAGCTGGCCTTCATCACCGTTACTCAGTAGTGTACTGGAAGTTCTACCCAGAATCTTGAGGAAAGAAATAAAAGGCATCCATGGTGAATGGAAAAATTAAAACCGTGTCTCTTCACAGAACATAGGTCACATCATCTTATATATAAAACTACCTATAATCAGCAAAGAAATTATTTCAGCTAATCAACTAATTAATAAGCAGTGTTACAGAACAAAACATCAAGTCATGAAAATCTATCTTATATGCATACGCTGGCAAAAAATAATCTGAAAAAGAATTTATGAGAACAATTCCATTTTTAATAATGTCAACATCAATATTTAGGAGTATATTTAATCAAGGTACAAGACTTGTTTTTATGTATGTAAAGTTGTATGTTGGAAATTACTGGAAAGTCAATTACTTTTCAAAACATCATGTATGTCAACAGCATGCCAGAAAAGCAGAGAAAACATCAAACTTCCATATAGAAGCCAAGCCTTACCCAGATCCAGTTCACCCAAAGTCCACATGTCATTCAGAGGCACTGTGGGAAGGTTATATTAGGAGCCGCTGTCCTCCGTGTTGTGGACGACCTGGATATGGTAGAAACAGTGGGATTTTTGAATTCCAATTTTCCACTTCATTCCACAAAAACACTATTAGAACTAATAAATCAATTCAGTAAAGTTGCAAAATCAATACACAGAAATCAGTTGCCTTTCTAAACACTAATAATGAACCATCAGAAAGAGAAAGAAAGCAACCCTATTTACAACTGCATCAAAAAGAACAAAATACCTGGGAATAAAGTCAACCAAGGAGGTGAAAGACCTGCACAGTGAAAACTTGAAGACATTGATGAAGACATTGCAAGACACACCAATAAATGGAAAGATATCCTGTTCTCATGGAATGGAACAATTAATATTGTTAAAATATCCATGCTACCCAAAGCAGTGGACACAGTGAATGCAATCCCTCCCAAAATTCCATGGTATTTTCCCCCAAAATAGAGCTAATCCTCCTAATATCTGTGGGGAACCACAAAGGACCCCAAATAGCCAAAGAAACCCTGAAAAAAGAGAACGGGCTGGAGGCATCTCCCTCCCTGACGTCACACTCTGCTCAGAAGCTACAGTCACCAAAACAGTGTGGAACTGGCTCAAAACGGGCACAGGGACCAGAGGAACAGGACAGAGAGACCAGAATTCAACCCACACGGACGGGGTCGGTGAATTTATGACACAGGGACCAAGGACACACCAAGGAGCACGACACTCCCCACGATAAATGGTGCTGGGAAAACTGGACGCCCCATAACTCACGCTGGCTACCCTGCACACAAACCTGACCAAACACCCAGCTTTCCACGCCAAGCCCTCCCTCGCTCACACGAAGAGGGACCCCCTCAACGGTCAGTCGCCCACAGGAAGCTTCTCCCCACTTTTCCTCACCGTCTCTTCACCTTTTCCTCAGGCATCACCTGGGTCCTCAGGAAACCTAGTTCCCTAGTCAGCGTGGAGGCAGCCCCACTTTGTCCTGAAGCCGAAACCCCAGCGAGTCCTAAGGAGACGGAGACCGAGCTCCTCTCAGCAGAGACGCTGAGCCGGGCGTCCTACCCGAAGGCCCCCGCCCCCGCCCCCGCGCCTGAGGCGGCTCAACTCCTCTCAGCTGCCCTCACAATCGAGTTCCATGGAAGGAGCATGCGCTGTGGGTCAGAGAGGCGAACTCGGCGCCACCCTGTGGTCAGTGCAGGAAGTGCAGGCCGCGCCTCCCTCACAGGTCACTGGGGGCAGCGTGCCCTACTGACAGGACTGCTGAATCCATTCAACTGGAAATTCAAACGAAAATGGAGTCTCTATCCCAAAAGTTTTCTAAAAGTAGTTAAGGAACAATTAATTGGAAACCATTTGGAAGGAAGTGAATGTAGATGCAAACTTTACAACTTATACCAAATTCACTCAAAGTTATTCAGAGGCAAATTTTATTTTAGTTTATAATTTATGTTTGGCTGCGTTGGGTCTTCGTTGCTGCATGTGGGCTTTCTCTAGTTGCGTCGAGCGGGGCTACTCTTCGTTGCGGTGCACGGGCTTCTCATTGCGGTGGCTTCTCTTGTGGGCGAGCACGGGCTCTAGGCGCGCAGGCTTCAGTAGTTGTGCCGTGCAGGCTTGGTTGCTCTGCGGCATGTGGGATCTTCCCGGACCAGGGCTCGAGCCCGTGTCCCCTGCATTGGCAGGCGGACTCTTAACCACTGCGTCACCAGGGAAGTGCCCACAGACAAACTTTAAATACAAAACTATTCAAGGGGCTCCCCTGGTGGCGCAGTGGTTGAGAATCTGCCTGCTAATGCAGGGGACACGGGTTCGAGCCCTGGTCTGGGAAGATCCCACATGCCGCGGAGCAACCAGGCCCGTGAGCCACAACTCCTGAACCTGCGCGTCTGGAGCCTGTGCTCCGCAACAAGACAGGCCGCGATAGTGAGAGGCCCGCGCACCGCGATGACGAGTGGCCCCCGCTTGCCACAACTAGAGAAAGCCTTCGCACAGAAACGAAGACCCAACACAGCCAAAAATAAATAAATTATTTAATCAATTAAAAAGAAAAGCTGTCTCTCAAATTTAACTTCCAGAATATATTCAGGAAAAACGCATACGCCCTTTTTGGCCAACCAAAGAAGCGGGCAATGCAAATCAACACTACAAAGAGGTATCACTTCGAATCAGAAAAAAGGACCATCCTCACAAAGGGTAAAAACCAGATATGCAGGACAAGGAGAGGAGAAAAGGGAGCCTCCTTACGCTGAAAGGGGGAATGTAAATTGCCAACGGCCACTCTGGAGAAGTGTGCTGTGTTTCCTAAAACATCTAAAAAACAGAGCTACAAAGCATAGGGCGCTTCCACTCATGGGCCTATATGTTGGAAAATCCAAAAATCCACCGGACGCAGGCACCCCGTTTACTGCTGCTATGTTTACAACAGCCTCGACTTGGGTACAACTTCATAGTCCTTGGAAGGAAAAAATGGTGAAAGAAAATTTGATACTTAAGCACAACGGAATATTACTCAGCCCTGAAATCAATGAAATGAGGCCAGTTGCAGCGACTCCGGGGGACTTATGTATGGTCATTGAGAGTGAAATAAGTTAGACAGCAAGAGAAACTTATCATAAGATATCACTTATAAAGGGAATCTAAAAATCGCCAACCGTGAACTGAATTACAAACAGAACACCATCACACATTTAGAAAACACACTTATGGCTGCTTAAGGGGAAAAGTGTGGCGCGTTGATGCATAAACCAGGAGGTTGAAATTGGCACAGATACCGTTCCATACGCCAATAATGTAATCGCCAAGACATACTCATTGTTCAAGGAACTGGACTCAGCACACTCTATTCACAGAAAAAACATATATCTGACTACTAGAAACTAGAAAAGAATTTATTGATGTCTCTCTGTAAGTGACTCAGGTGGATGTACAGCACCAAGAAACACAACATTGCAAATCAGCTACACCCCATTATAAAAATTAATTATAAAAAGAGAAAGACAGTGAGAGAGAGAGGAATTCTTACAAAATTCAAACAGGGGCTGTGAGGCAACTGGACTGACCACATCTACACTCACAGCTGAATGGGACGTAAGGCTGGACACCCTAACCCTAAACCCTAACCCTACCTTAACCCTAACCCTAACCCAACACTAACCCTAACCCTAAACCTAAACCCTAACCCTAACCCCTAACCCTAACCCAACCCTAAGCCTAACCCTAACCCCTAGCCCTAGCCCTAGCCCTAACCCTGACCCTAACCCCTAACCCTTAACCCCTAACCCCTAACCCTAACCAAGTTCACAAGTAAACTTCTCGCCCACCTGGAGAGAGCGATTTCATTTTAAAGAGTAAAGACACAATCAGCTCAGTAATTGGCCACGGGGGCTGGAGGGGCCAAGGCTAACCTGAGCTGGAGGAACGTGGGTGCCTGCCTGGATGCTCAGAGGCCAAGGGCTGTCCTGAGACCTGCTTGGACACCCATGCAGATGGAACAAACGATCCGCCCAGTCCCAAGAGGGCCCCACCAGCCCTCACGAACGCAACACCAGACTTCCCTGGTGGCGCAGTGGTTAAGAATCCACCTGCCAATGCAGGGGACACGGGTTTGAGCCCTGGTCCGGGAAGATCCCACATGCTGTGGAGCAACTAAGCCCGTGCACCACAACTACTGAGCCTGCGCTCTAGAACCCGCGAGCCACAACTGCTGAAGCCCACGCGCTTAGAGCCTGTGCTCTGCAACAAGAGAAGCCACCGCAATGAGAAGCCCCCACTCGCCGCAACTAGAGAAAGCCTCCGTGCAGCAATGCAGACCCAACACAGCCCAAAATTAATTAATTAATTAATTAATTAAGAAAAAAAAAAGGCAGCACCTGGGGGCTGGCAGACTGAGGCACCAAGTCTTACATCACGTCTACTTAGTATCCTGCATGTCAGGGCCATGCTGGACCTGGGGCTGCCCAGACAGAGTGGGGCCTGCATCACCCTTCCCAGGAGGGAGGGTGGAGGGAAACCCTGCATGACCTCTGAGGCCCTAAGAACCCTTGACTAAGGCTGAGCTCAATTTGAAACAGTGGGTGACCAGAGCAGACATTTCATTCATCTATCAATGAGAATCCAGCACTGGAGGAGCAGAAAACAATGGCCTCGCTCAACCTTGACGCTAATCCTGACATGGACCCTAACCCTAAACTCTGATCCTGACCCTAAGCCCTGACCTAACCTTAGCCTAACCCGTACCCTAAACCTGTACCTTACCCTAACCCATGCTCTACCCGTATCCTACCTGTACCCCAATTCTCACCCATACCCTAACACCCACTCTAACACAGAACCCTAACACCCTGAGACCAAAACCATAAACCTTAACCAATAAGCAAAACCATAACCATAACCAAACCATAAAATATATTCATTAACCATACCCATAAATAACTCATTAACCATAAAACTTAAACCATAACAGCAACCATAAACCATACACAGCCCCAACCCTCACACCAGCCCCAGCCCTAATGCTAACCCCTCCAAACCACTTACACCAAGCCAAGTCTAATCAGATTATACAACTACATCTTGAAAAAGAAAACTGGGGAATACTCTGGTGGCCCAGTGGTTAGGACTCTGTGCTTTCACTGCCAAGGGCTCGGGTTCGATCCCTGACTGGGGAACTAAGATCCCACGAGCCATGGGATGTGGCCAAAGTAAATAAATAATTAAAATGAAATAAAACCACTATTTTAAAAAAGATTTTAAAAATAAAGGAAAAAAAACAAGAAAACTACCCCAGTACAACTTATAAATAGGAATGTAAAAATCTATCACACAATAATAGCAACATGAAACCAACAGAACTTTAAATGGATAATGCCATAAGCAAGTATCTCTACACCAGGAATTTCAGGTTGCTCAACATATGAAAAGTAAGCAATGTATTCAACCACAATAATGGTGTGAAGTAAAAACACATAATCGTATCAATTAATGCAAAAAATCTACAATGAAAATCCAGTGTTATTTCATGAAAAACACTCAAGAAAGCAGGAATAAAAGGAAATGTGTTCAATATGGAAAAGAGTAGTACAAAAAGCCACAGCAAACATCCTGCTCAACGTTAAAGACTGAAAGATTTACTCCTGAAATCAGGAACAGGGCCAGGAAGCTGGCCTTCATCACCGTTACTCAGTAGTGTACTGGAAGTTCTACCCAGAATCTTGAGGAAAGAAAGAAAAGGCATCCATGGGTGAATGGAAAAATTAAAACCGTGTCTCTTCACAGAACATAGGTCACATCATCTTATATATAAAACTACCTATAATCAGCAAAGAAATTATTTGAGCTAATCAACTAATTAATAAGCAGTGTTACAGAACAAAACATCAATTCATGAAAATCTATCTTATATGCATACGCTGGCAAAAAATAATCTGAAAAAGAATTTATGAGAACAATTCCATTTTTAATAATGTCAACATCAATATTTAGGAGTATATTTAATCAAGGTACAAGACTTGTTTTTATGTATGTAAAGTTGTATGTTTGAAATTACTGGGAAGTCAATTACTTTTCAAAACATCATGTATGTCAACAGCATGCCAGAAAAGCAGAGAAAACATCAAACTTCCATATAGAAGCCAAGCCTTACCCAGATCCAGTTCACCCAAAGTCCACATGTCATTTAGAGGCACTGTGGGAAGGTTATATTAGGAGCCGCTGTCCTCCGTGTTGTGGACGACCTGGATATGGTAGAAACAGTGGGATTTTTGAATTCCAATTTTCCACTTCATTCCACAAAAACACTATTAGAACTAATAAATCAATTCAGTAAAGTTGCAAAATCAATACACAGAAATCAGTTGCCTTTCTAAACACTAATAATGAACCATCAGAAAGAGAAAGAAAGCAACCCTATTTACAACTGCATCAAAAAGAACAAAATACCTGGGAATAAAGTCAACCAAGGAGGTGAAAGACCTGCACACTGAAAACTTGAAGACATTGATGAAGACATTGCAAGACACACCAATAAATGGAAAGATATCCTGTTCTCATGGAATGGAACAATTAATATTGTTAAAATATCCATGCTACCCAAAGCAGTGGACACAGTGAATGCAATCCCTCCCAAAATTCCATGGTATTTTCCCCCAAAATAGAGCTAATCCTCCTAATATCTGTGGGGAACCACAAAGGACCCCAAATAGCCAAAGAAACCCTGAAAAAAGAGAACGGGCTGGAGGCATCTCCCTCCCTGACGTCACACTCTGCTCAGAAGCTACAGTCACCAAAACAGTGTGGAACTGGCTCAAAACGGGCACAGGGACCAGAGGAACAGGACAGAGAGACCAGAATTCAACCCACACGGACGGGGTCGGTGAATTTATGACACAGGGACCAAGGACACACCAAGGAGCACGACACTCCCCACGATAAATGGTGCTGGGAAAACTGGACGCCCCATAACTCACGCTGGCTACCCTGCACACAAACCTGACCAAACACCCAGCTTTCCACGCCAAGCCCTCCCTCGCTCACACGAAGAGGGACCCCCTCAACGGTCAGTCGCCCACAGGAAGCTTCTCCCCACTTTTCCTCACCGTCTCTTCACCTTTTCCTCAGGCATCACCTGGGTCCTCAGGAAACCTAGTTCCCTAGTCAGCGTGGAGGCAGCCCCACTTTGTCCTGAAGCCGAAACCCCAGCGAGTCCTAAGGAGACGGAGACCGAGCTCCTCTCAGCAGAGACGCTGAGCCGGGCGTCCTACCCGAAGGCCCCCGCCCCCGCCCCCGCCCCCGCGCCTGAGGCGGCTCAACTCCTCTCAGCTGCCCTCACAATCGAGTTCGCAGGGAAGGAGCATGCGCTGTGGGTCAGAGAGGCGAACTCGGCGCCACCCTGTGGTCAGTGCAGGAAGTGCAGGCCGCGCCTCCCTCACAGGTCACTGGGGGCAGCGTGCCCTACTGACAGGACTGCTGAATCCATTCAACTGGAAATTCAAACGAAAATGGAGTCTCTATCCCAAAAGTTTTCTAAAAGTAGTTAAGGAACAATTAATTGGAAACCATTTGGAAGGAAGTGAATGTAGATGCAAACTTTACAACTTATACCAAATTCACTCAAAGTTATTCAGAGGCAAATTTTATTTTAGTTTATAATTTATGTTTGGCTGCGTTGGGTCTTCGTTGCTGCATGTGGGCTTTCTCTAGTTGCGTCGAGCGGGGCTACTCTTCGTTGCGGTGCACGGGCTTCTCATTGCGGTGGCTTCTCTTGTGGGCGAGCACGGGCTCTAGGCGCGCAGGCTTCAGTAGTTGTGCCGTGCAGGCTTGGTTGCTCTGCGGCATGTGGGATCTTCCCGGACCAGGGCTCGAGCCCGTGTCCCCTGCATTGGCAGGCGGACTCTTAACCACTGCGTCACCAGGGAAGTGCCCACAGACAAACTTTAAATACAAAACTATTCAAGGGGCTTCCCTGGTGGTGCAGTGGTTGAGAATCTGCCTGCTAATGCAGGGGACACGGGTTCGAGCCCTGGTCTGGGAAGATCCCACATGCCGTGGAGCAACTAGGCCCGTGAGCCACAACTCCTGAGCCTGCGCGTCTGGAGCCTGTGCTCCGCAACAAGAGAGGCCGCGATAGTGAGAGGCCCGCGCACCGCGATGACGAGTGGCCCCCGCTTGCCACAACTAGAGAAAGCCTTCGCACAGAAACGAAGACCCAACACAGCCAAAAATAAATAAATTAATTAATCAATTAAAAAGAAAAGCTGTCTCTCAAATTTAACTTCCAGAATATATTCAGGAAAAACGCATACGCCCTTTTTGGCCAACCAAAGAAGCGGGCAATGCAAATCAACACTACAAAGAGGTATCACTTCGAATCAGAAAAAAGGACCATCCTCACAAAGGGTAAAAACCAGATATGCAGGACAAGGAGAGGAGAAAAGGGAGCCTCGTTACGCTGAAGGGGGGAAGGTAAATTGCCAACGGCCACTCTGGAGAAGTGTGCTGTGTTTCCTAAAACATCTAAAAAACAGAGCTACAAAGCATAGGGCGCTTCCACTCATGGGCCTATATGTTGGAAAATCCAAAAGTCCACAGGACGCAGGCACCCCGTTTACTGCTGCTATGTTTACAACAGCCTCGACTTGGGTACAACTTCATAGTCCTTGGAAGGAAAAAATGGTGAAAGAAAATTTGATACTTAAGCACAACGGAATATTACTCAGCCCTGAAATCAATGAAATGAGGCCAGTTGCAGCGACTCCGGGGGACTTATGTATGGTCATTGAGAGTGAAATAAGTTAGACAGCAAGAGAAACTTATCATAAGATATCACTTATAAAGGGAATCTAAAAATCGCCAACCGTGAACTGAATTACAAACAGAACACCATCACACATTTACAAAACACACTTACGGCTGCTTAAGGGGAAAAGTGTGGCGCGTTGATGCATAAACCAGGAGGTTGAAATTGGCACAGATACCGTTCCATACGCCAATAATGTAATCGCCAAGACATACTCATTGTTCAAGGAACTGGACTCAGCACACTCTATTCACAGAAAAAACATATATCTGACTACTAGAAACTAGAAAAGAATTTATTGATGTCTCTCTGTAAGTGACTCAGGTGGATGTACAGCACCAAGAAACACAACATTGCAAATCAGCTACACCCCATTATAAAAATTAATTATAAAAAGAGAAAGACAGTGAGAGAGAGAGGAATTCTTACAAAATTCAAACAGGGGCTGTGAGGCAACTGGACTGACCACATCTACACTCACAGCTGAATGGGACGTAAGGCTGGACACCCTAACCCTAAACCCTAACCCTACCTTAACCCTAACCCTAACCCAACACTAACCCTAACCCTAAACCTAAACCCTAACCCTAACCCCTAACCCTAACCCAACCCTAAGCCTAACCCTAACCCCTAGCCCTAGCCCTAGCCCTAACCCTGACCCTAACCCCTAACCCTTAACCCCTAACCCCTAACCCTAACCAAGTTCACAAGTAAACTTCTCGCCCACCTGGAGAGAGCGATTTCATTTTAAAGAGTAAAGACACAATCAGCTCAGTAATTGGCCACGGGGGCTGGAGGGGCCAAGGCTAACCTGAGCTGGAGGAACGTGGGTGCCTGCCTGGATGCTCAGAGGCCAAGGGCTGTCCTGAGACCTGCTTGGACACCCATGCAGATGGAACAAACGATCCGCCCAGTCCCAAGAGGGCCCCACCAGCCCTTACGAACGCAACACCAGACTTCCCTGGTGGCGCAGTGGTTAAGAATCCACCTGCCAATGCAGGGGACACGGGTTTGAGCCCTGGTCCGGGAAGATCCCACATGCTGTGGAGCAACTAAGCCCGTGCACCACAACTACTGAGCCTGCGCTCTAGAACCCGCGAGCCCCAACTGCTGAAGCCCACGCGCTTAGAGCCTGTGCTCTGCAACAAGAGAAGCCACCGCAATGAGAAGCCCCCACTCGCCGCAACTAGAGAAAGCCTCCGGGCAGCAATGCAGACCCAACACAGCCCAAAATTCATTAATTAATTAATTAATTAAGAAAAAAAAAAGGCAGCACCTGGGGGCTGGCAGACTGATGCACCAAGTCTTACATCACGTCTACTTAGTATCCTGCATGTCAGGGCCATGCTGGACCTGGGGCTGCCCAGACAGAGTGGGGCCTGCATCACCCTTCCCAGGAGGGAGGGTGGAGGGAAACCCTGCATGACCTCTGAGGCCCTAAGAACCCTTGACTAAGGCTGAGCTCAATTTGAAACAGTGGGTGACCAGAGCAGACATTTCATTCATCTATCAATGAGAATCCAGCACTGGAGGAGCAGAAAACAATGGCCTCGCTCAACCTTGACGCTAATCCTGACATGGACCCTAACCCTAAACTCTGATCCTGACCCTAAGCCCTGACCTAACCTTAGCCTAACCCGTACCCTAAACCTGTACCTTACCCTAACCCATGCTCTACCCGTATCCTACCTGTACCCCAATTCTCACCCATACCCTAACACCCACTCTAACACAGAACCCTAACACCCTGAGACCAAAACCATAAACCTTAACCAATAAGCAAAACCATAACCATAACCAAACCATAAAATATATTCATTAACCATACCCATAAATAACTCATTAACCATAAAACTTAAACCATAACAGCAACCATAAACCATACACAGCCCCAACCCTCACACCAGCCCCAGCCCTAATGCTAACCCCTCCAAACCACTTACACCAAGCCAAGTCTAATCAGATTATACAACTACATCTTGAAAAAGAAAACTGGGGAATACTCTGGTGGCCCAGTGGTTAGGACTCTGTGCTTTCACTGCCAAGGGCTCGGGTTCGATCCCTGACTGGGGAACTAAGATCCCACGAGCCATGGGATGTGGCCAAAGTAAATAAATAATTAAAATGAAATAAAACCACTATTTTAAAAAAGATTTTAAAAATAAAGGAAAAAAAACAAGAAAACTACCCCAGTACAACTTATAAATAGGAATGTAAAAATCTATCACACAATAATAGCAACATGAAACCAACAGAACTTTAAATGGATAATGCCATAAGCAAGTATCTCTACACCAGGAATTTCAGGTTGCTCAACATATGAAAAGTAAGCAATGTATTCAACCACAATAATGGTGTGAAGTAAAAACACATAATCGTATCAATTAATGCAAAAAATCTACAATGAAAATCCAGTGTTATTTCATGAAAAACACTCAAGAAAGCAGGAATAAAAGGAAATGTGTTCAATATGGAAAAGAGTAGTACAAAAAGCCACAGCAAACATCATGCTCAACGTTAAAGACTGAAAGATTTACTCCTGAAATCAGGAACAGGGCCAGGAAGCTGGCCTTCATCACCGTTACTCAGTAGTGTACTGGAAGTTCTACCCAGAATCTTGAGGAAAGAAAGAAAAGGCATCCATGGGTGAATGGAAAAATTAAAACCGGGTCTCTTCACAGAACATAGGTCACATCATCTTATATATAAAACTACCTATAATCAGCAAAGAAATTATTTGAGCTAATCAACTAATTAATAAGCAAAGTTACAGAACAAAATATCAAGTCATGAAAATCTATCTTATATGCATCCGCTGGCAAAAAATAATCTGAAAAAGAATTTATGAGAACAATTCCATTTTTAATAATGTCAACATCAATATTTAGGAGTATATTTAATCAAGGTACAAGACTTGTTTTTATGTATGTAAAGTTGTATGTTGGAAATTACTGGCAAGTCAATTACTTTTCAAAACATCATGTATGTCAACAGCATGCCAGAAAAGCAGAGAAAACATCAAACTTCCATATAGAAGCCAAGCCTTACCCAGATCCAGTTCACCCAAAGTCCACATGTCATTCAGAGGCACTGTGGGAAGGTTATATTAGGAGCCGCTGTCCTCCGTGTTGTGGACGACCTGGATATGGTAGAAACAGTGGGATTTTTGAATTCCAATTTTCCACTTCATTCCACAGAAAAACTATTAGAACTAATAAATCAATTCAGTAAAGTTGCAAAATCAATACACAGAAATCAGTTGCCTTTCTAATCACTAATAATGAACCATCAGAAAGAGAAAGAAAGCAACCCTATTTACAACTGCATCAAAAAGAACAAAATACCTGGGAATAAAGTCAACCAAGGAGGTGAAAGACCTGCACACTGAAAACTTGAAGACATTGATGAAGACATTGCAAGACACACCAATAAATGGAAAGATATCCTGTTCTCATGGAATGGAACAATTAATATTGTTAAAATATCCATGCTACCCGAAGCAGTGGACACAGGGAATGCAATCCCTCCCAAAATTCCATGGTATTTTCCCCCAAAATAGAGCTAATCCTCCTAATATCTGTGGGGAACCACAAAGGACCCCAAATAGCCAAAGAAACCCTGAAAAAAGAGAATGGGCATCTCCCTCCCTGCCGTCACACTCTGCTGAGAAGCTACAGTCACCAAAACAGTGTGGAACTGGCTCAAAACGGGCACAGGGACCAGAGGAACAGGACAGAGAGACCAGAATTCAACCCACACGGACGGGGTCGGTGAATTTATGACACAGGGACCAAGGACACACCAAGGAGCACGACACGCCCCACGATAAATGGTGCTGGGAAAACTGGACGCCCCATAACTCACGCTGGCTACCCTGCACACAAACCTGACCAAACACCCAGCTTTCCACGCCAAGCCCTCCCTCGCTCACACGAAGAGGGACCCCCTCAACGGTCAGTCGCCCACAGGAAGCTTCTCCCCACTTTTCCTCACCGTCTCTTCACCTTTTCCTCAGGCATCACCTGGGTCCTCAGGAAACCTAGTTCCCTAGTCAGCGTGGACGCAGCCCCACTTTGTCCTGAAGCCGAAACCCCAGCGAGTCCTAAGGAGACGGAGACCAAGCTCCTCTCAGCAGAGACGCTGAGCCGGGCGTCCTACCCGAAGGCCCCCGCCCCCGCCCCCGCGCCTGAGGCGGCTCAACTCCTCTCAGCTGCCCTCACAATCGAGTTCCATGGAATGAGCATGTGCTGTGGGTCAGAGACGCGAACTCGGCGCCACCCTGTGGTCAGTGCAGGAAGTGAAGGCCGCGCCTCCCTCACAGGTCACTGGGGGCAGCGTGCCCTACTGACAGGACTGCTGAATCCATTAAACTGGAAATTCAGACTGAAATGGAGTCTCTATCCCAAAAGTTTTCTAAAAGTAGTTAAGGAACAATTAATTGGAAACCATTTGGAATGAAGTGAATGTAGATGCAAACTTTACAACTTATACCAAATTCACTCAAAGTTATTCAGAGGCAAATTTTATTTTAGTTTATAATTTATGTTTGGCTGCGTTGGGTCTTCGTTGCTGCATGTGGGCTTCCTCTAGTTGCGTCGAGCGGGGCTACTCTTCGTTGTGGTGCACAGGCTTGTCATTGCGGTGGCTTCTCTTGTGGGCGAGCACGGGCTCTAGGCGCGCAGGCTTCAGTAGTTGTGCCGCGCAGGCTTGGTTGCTCTGCGGCATGTGGGATCTTCCCAGACCAGGGCTCGAACCCGTGTCCCCTGCATTGGCAGGCGGACTCTTAACCACTGCGTCACCAGGGAAGTCCCCACAGACAAACTTTAAATACAAAACTATTCAAGGGGCTTCCCTGGTGGCGCAGTGGTTGAGAATCTGCCTGCTAATGCAGGGGACACGGGTTCGAGCCCTGGTCTGGGAAGCTCCCACATGCCGCGGAGCAACTAGGCCCGTGAGCCACAACTCCTGAGCCTGCGCGTCTGGAGCCTGTGCTCCGCAACAAGAGAGGCCGCGATAGTGAGAGGCCCGCGCACCGCGATGACGAGTGGCCCCCGCTTGCCACAACTAGAGAAAGCCTTCGCACAGAAACGAAGACCCAACACAGCCAAAAATAAATAAATTAATTAATCAATTAAAAAGAAAAGCTGTCTCTCAAATTTAACTTCCAGAATATATTCAGGAAAAACGCATACGCCCTTTTTGGCCAACCAAAGAAGCGGGCAATGCAAATCAACACTACAAAGAGGTATCACTTCGAATCAGAAAAAAGGACCATCCTCACAAAGGGTAAAAACCAGATATGCAGGACAAGGAGAGGAGAAAAGGGAGCCTCGTTACGCTGAAGGGGGGAAGGTAAATTGCCAACGGCCACTCTGGAGAAGTGTGCTGTGTTTCCTAAAACATCTAAAAAACAGAGCTACAAAGCATAGGGCGCTTCCACTCATGGGCCTATATGTTGGAAAATCCAAAAATCCACAGGACGCAGGCACCCCGTTTACTGCTGCTATGCTTACAACAGCCTCGACTTGGGTACAACTTCATAGTCCTTGGAAGGAAAAAATGGTGAAAGAAAATTTGATACTTAAGCACAACGGAATATTACTCAGCCCTGAAATCAATGAAATGAGGCCAGTTGCAGCGACTCCGGGGGACTTATGTATGGTCATTGAGAGTGAAATAAGTTAGACAGCAAAAGAAACTTATCATAAGATATCACTTATAAAGGGAATCTAAAAATCGCCAACCGTGAACTGAATTACAAACAGAACACCATCACACATTTACAAAACACACTTACGGCTGCTTAAGGGGAAAAGTGTGGCGCGTTGATGCATAAACCAGGAGGTTGAAATTGGCACAGATACCGTTCCATACGCCAATAATGTAATCGCCAAGACATACTCATTGTTCAAGGAACTGGACTCAGCACACTCTATTCACAGAAAAAACATATATCTGACTACTAGAAACTAGAAAAGAATTTATTGATGTCTCTCTGTAAGTGACTCAGGTGGATGTACAGCACCAAGAAACACAACATTGCAAATCAGCTACACCCCATTATAAAAATTAATTATAAAAAGAGAAAGACAGTGAGAGAGAGAGGAATTCTTACAAAATTCAAACAGGGGCTGTGAGGCAACTGGACTGACCACATCTACACTCACAGCTGAATGGGACGTAAGGCTGGACACCCTAACCCTAAACCCTAACCCTACCTTAACCCTAACCCTAACCCAACACTAACCCTAACCCTAAACCTAAACCCTAACCCTAACCCCTAACCCTAACCCAACCCTAAGCCTAACCCTAACCCCTAGCCCTAGCCCTAGCCCTAACCCTGACCCTAACCCCTAACCCTTAACCCCTAACCCCTAACCCTAACCAAGTTCACAAGTAAACTTCTCGCCCACCTGGAGAGAGCGATTTCATTTTAAAGAGTAAAGACACAATCAGCTCAGTAATTGGCCACGGGGGCTGGAGGGGCCAAGGCTAACCTGAGCTGGAGGAACGTGGGTGCCTGCCTGGATGCTCAGAGGCCAAGGGCTGTCCTGAGACCTGCTTGGACACCCATGCAGATGGAACAAACGATCCGCCCAGTCCCAAGAGGGCCCCACCAGCCCTCACGAACGCAACACCAGACTTCCCTGGTGGCGCAGTGGTTAAGAATCCACCTGCCAATGCAGGGGACACGGGTTTGAGCCCTGGTCCGGGAAGATCCCACATGCTGTGGAGCAACTAAGCCCGTGCACCACAACTACTGAGCCTGCGCTCTAGAACCCGCGAGCCACAACTGCTGAAGCCCACGCGCTTAGAGCCTGTGCTCTGCAACAAGAGAAGCCACCGCAATGAGAAGCCCCCACTCGCCGCAACTAGAGAAAGCCTCCGTGCAGCAATGCAGACCCAACACAGCCCAAAATTAATTAATTAATTAATTAATTAAGAAAAAAAAAAGGCAGCACCTGGGGGCTGGCAGACTGAGGCACCAAGTCTTACATCACGTCTACTTAGTATCCTGCATGTCAGGGCCATGCTGGACCTGGGGCTGCCCAGACAGAGTGGGGCCTGCATCACCCTTCCCAGGAGGGAGGGTGGAGGGAAACCCTGCATGACCTCTGAGGCCCTAAGAACCCTTGACTAAGGCTGAGCTCAATTTGAAACAGTGGGTGACCAGAGCAGACATTTCATTCATCTATCAATGAGAATCCAGCACTGGAGGAGCAGAAAACAATGGCCTCGCTCAACCTTGACGCTAATCCTGACATGGACCCTAACCCTAAACTCTGATCCTGACCCTAAGCCCTGACCTAACCTTAGCCTAACCCGTACCCTAAACCTGTACCTTACCCTAACCCATGCTCTACCCGTATCCTACCTGTACCCCAATTCTCACCCATACCCTAACACCCACTCTAACACAGAACCCTAACACCCTGAGACCAAAACCATAAACCTTAACCAATAAGCAAAACCATAACCATAACCAAACCATAAAATATATTCATTAACCATACCCATAAATAACTCATTAACCATAAAACTTAAACCATAACAGCAACCATAAACCATACACAGCCCCAACCCTCACACCAGCCCCAGCCCTAATGCTAACCCCTCCAAACCACTTACACCAAGCCAAGTCTAATCAGATTATACAACTACATCTTGAAAAAGAAAACTGGGGAATACTCTGGTGGCCCAGTGGTTAGGACTCTGTGCTTTCACTGCCAAGGGCTCGGGTTCGATCCCTGACTGGGGAACTAAGATCCCACGAGCCATGGGATGTGGCCAAAGTAAATAAATAATTAAAATGAAATAAAACCACTATTTTAAAAAAGATTTTAAAAATAAAGGAAAAAAAACAAGAAAACTACCCCAGTACAACTTATAAATAGGAATGTAAAAATCTATCACACAATAATAGCAACATGAAACCAACAGAACTTTAAATGGATAATGCCATAAGCAAGTATCTCTACACCAGGAATTTCAGGTTGCTCAACATATGAAAAGTAAGCAATGTATTCAACCACAATAATGGTGTGAAGTAAAAACACATAATCGTATCAATTAATGCAAAAAATCTACAATGAAAATCCAGTGTTATTTCATGAAAAACACTCAAGAAAGCAGGAATAAAAGGAAATGTGTTCAATATGGAAAAGAGTAGTACAAAAAGCCACAGCAAACATCATGCTCAACGTTAAAGACTGAAAGATTTACTCCTGAAATCAGGAACAGGGCCAGGAAGCTGGCCTTCATCACCGTTACTCAGTAGTGTACTGGAAGTTCTACCCAGAATCTTGAGGAAAGAAATAAAAGGCATCCATGGGTGAATGGAAAAATTAAAACCGTGTCTCTTCACAGAACATAGGTCACATCATCTTATATATAAAACTACCTATAATCAGCAAAGAAATTATTTCAGCTAATCAACTAATTAATAAGCAGTGTTACAGAACAAAACATCAATTCATGAAAATCTATCTTATATGCATACGCTGGCAAAAAATAATCTGAAAAAGAATTTATGAGAACAATTCCATTTTTAATAATGTCAACATCAATATTTAGGAGTATATTTAATCAAGGTACAAGACTTGTTTTTATGTATGTAAAGTTGTATGTTGGAAATTACTGGCAAGTCAATTACTTTTCAAAACATCATGTATGTCAACAGCATGCCAGAAAAGCAGAGAAAACATCAAACTTCCATATAGAAGCCAAGCCTTACCCAGATCCAGTTCACCCAAAGTCCACATGTCATTCAGAGGCACTGTGGGAAGGTTATATTAGGAGCCGCTGTCCTCCGTGTTGTGGACGACCTGGATATGGTAGAAACAGTGGGATTTTTGAATTCCAATTTTCCACTTCATTCCACAGAAAAACTATTAGAACTAATAAATCAATTCAGTAAAGTTGCAAAATCAATACACAGAAATCAGTTGCCTTTCTAATCACTAATAATGAACCATCAGAAAGAGAAAGAAAGCAACCCTATTTACAACTGCATCAAAAAGAACAAAATACCTGGGAATAAAGTCAACCAAGGAGGTGAAAGACCTGCACACTGAAAACTTGAAGACATTGATGAAGACATTGCAAAACACACCAATAAATGGAAAGATATCCTGTTCTCATGGAATGGAACAATTAATATTGTTAAAATATCCATGCTACCCGAAGCAGTGGACACAGGGAATGCAATCCCTCCCAAAATTCCATGGTATTTCCCCCCAAAATAGAGCTAATCCTCCTAATATCTGTGGGGAACCACAAAGGACCCCAAATAGCCAAAGAAACCCTGAAAAAAGAGAACGGGCATCTCCCTCCCTGCCGTCACACTCTGCTGAAAAGCTACAGTCACCAAAACAGTGTGGAACTGGCTCAAAACGGGCACAGGGACCAGAGGAACAGGACAGAGAGACCAGAATTCAACCCACACGGACGGGGTCGGTGAATTTATGACACAGGGACCAAGGACACACCAAGGAGCACGACACGCCCCACGATAAATGGTGCTGGGAAAACTGGACGCCCCATAACTCACGCTGGCTACCCTGCACACAAACCTGACCAAACACCCAGCTTTCCACGCCAAGCCCTCCCTCGCTCACACGAAGAGGGACCCCCTCAACGGTCAGTCGCCCACAGGAAGCTTCTCCCCACTTTTCCTCACCGTCTCTTCACCTTTTCCTCAGGCATCACCTGGGTCCTCAGGAAACCTAGTTCCCTAGTCAGCGTGGACGCAGCCCCACTTTGTCCTGAAGCCGAAACCCCAGCGAGTCCTAAGGAGACGGAGACCAAGCTCCTCTCAGCAGAGACGCTGAGCCGGGCGTCCTACCCGAAGGCCCCCGCCCCCGCCCCCGCGCCTGAGGCGGCTCAACTCCTCTCAGCTGCCCTCACAATCGAGTTCCATGGAATGAGCATGTGCTGTGGGTCAGAGACGCGAACTCGGCGCCACCCTGTGGTCAGTGCAGGAAGTGAAGGCCGCGCCTCCCTCACAGGTCACTGGGGGCAGCGTGCCCTACTGACAGGACTGCTGAATCCATTAAACTGGAAATTCAGACTGAAATGGAGTCTCTATCCCAAAAGTTTTCTAAAAGTAGTTAAGGAACAATTAATTGGAAACCATTTGGAATGAAGTGAATGTAGATGCAAACTTTACAACTTATACCAAATTCACTCAAAGTTATTCAGAGGCAAATTTTATTTTAGTTTATAATTTATGTTTGGCTGCGTTGGGTCTTCGTTGCTGCATGTGGGCTTCCTCTAGTTGCGTCGAGCGGGGCTACTCTTCGTTGTGGTGCACAGGCTTGTCATTGCGGTGGCTTCTCTTGTGGGCGAGCACGGGCTCTAGGCGCGCAGGCTTCAGTAGTTGTGCCGCGCAGGCTTGGTTGCTCTGCGGCATGTGGGATCTTCCCAGACCAGGGCTCGAACCCGTGTCCCCTGCATTGGCAGGCGGACTCTTAACCACTGCGTCACCAGGGAAGTCCCCACAGACAAACTTTAAATACAAAACTATTCAAGGGGCTTCCCTGGTGGCGCAGTGGTTGAGAATCTGCCTGCTAATGCAGGGGACACGGGTTCGAGCCCTGGTCTGGGAAGCTCCCACATGCCGCGGAGCAACTAGGCCCGTGAGCCACAACTCCTGAGCCTGCGCGTCTGGAGCCTGTGCTCCGCAACAAGAGAGGCCGCGATAGTGAGAGGCCCGCGCACCGCGATGACGAGTGGCCCCCGCTTGCCACAACTAGAGAAAGCCTTCGCACAGAAACGAAGACCCAACACAGCCAAAAATAAATAAATTAATTAATCAATTAAAAAGAAAAGCTGTCTCTCAAATTTAACTTCCAGAATATATTCAGGAAAAACGCATACGCCCTTTTTGGCCAACCAAAGAAGCGGGCAATGCAAATCAACACTACAAAGAGGTATCACTTCGAATCAGAAAAAAGGACCATCCTCACAAAGGGTAAAAACCAGATATGCAGGACAAGGAGAGGAGAAAAGGGAGCCTCGTTACGCTGAAGGGGGGAAGGTAAATTGCCAACGGCCACTCTGGAGAAGTGTGCTGTGTTTCCTAAAACATCTAAAAAACAGAGCTACAAAGCATAGGGCGCTTCCACTCATGGGCCTATATGTTGGAAAATCCAAAAATCCACAGGACGCAGGCACCCCGTTTACTGCTGCTATGCTTACAACAGCCTCGACTTGGGTACAACTTCATAGTCCTTGGAAGGAAAAAATGGTGAAAGAAAATTTGATACTTAAGCACAACGGAATATTACTCAGCCCTGAAATCAATGAAATGAGGCCAGTTGCAGCGACTCCGGGGGACTTATGTATGGTCATTGAGAGTGAAATAAGTTAGACAGCAAAAGAAACTTATCATAAGATATCACTTATAAAGGGAATCTAAAAATCGCCAACCGTGAACTGAATTACAAACAGAACACCATCACACATTTACAAAACACACTTACGGCTGCTTAAGGGGAAAAGTGTGGCGCGTTGATGCATAAACCAGGAGGTTGAAATTGGCACAGATACCGTTCCATACGCCAATAATGTAATCGCCAAGACATACTCATTGTTCAAGGAACTGGACTCAGCACACTCTATTCACAGAAAAAACATATATCTGACTACTAGAAACTAGAAAAGAATTTATTGATGTCTCTCTGTAAGTGACTCAGGTGGATGTACAGCACCAAGAAACACAACATTGCAAATCAGCTACACCCCATTATAAAAATTAATTATAAAAAGAGAAAGACAGTGAGAGAGAGAGGAATTCTTACAAAATTCAAACAGGGGCTGTGAGGCAACTGGACTGACCACATCTACACTCACAGCTGAATGGGACGTAAGGCTGGACACCCTAACCCTAAACCCTAACCCTACCTTAACCCTAACCCTAACCCAACACTAACCCTAACCCTAAACCTAAACCCTAACCCTAACCCCTAACCCTAACCCAACCCTAAGCCTAACCCTAACCCCTAGCCCTAGCCCTAGCCCTAACCCTGACCCTAACCCCTAACCCTTAACCCCTAACCCCTAACCCTAACCAAGTTCACAAGTAAACTTCTCGCCCACCTGGAGAGAGCGATTTCATTTTAAAGAGTAAAGACACAATCAGCTCAGTAATTGGCCACGGGGGCTGGAGGGGCCAAGGCTAACCTGAGCTGGAGGAACGTGGGTGCCTGCCTGGATGCTCAGAGGCCAAGGGCTGTCCTGAGACCTGCTTGGACACCCATGCAGATGGAACAAACGATCCGCCCAGTCCCAAGAGGGCCCCACCAGCCCTCACGAACGCAACACCAGACTTCCCTGGTGGCGCAGTGGTTAAGAATCCACCTGCCAATGCAGGGGACACGGGTTTGAGCCCTGGTCCGGGAAGATCCCACATGCTGTGGAGCAACTAAGCCCGTGCACCACAACTACTGAGCCTGCGCTCTAGAACCCGCGAGCCACAACTGCTGAAGCCCACGCGCTTAGAGCCTGTGCTCTGCAACAAGAGAAGCCACCGCAATGAGAAGCCCCCACTCGCCGCAACTAGAGAAAGCCTCCGTGCAGCAATGCAGACCCAACACAGCCCAAAATTAATTAATTAATTAATTAATTAAGAAAAAAAAAAGGCAGCACCTGGGGGCTGGCAGACTGAGGCACCAAGTCTTACATCACGTCTACTTAGTATCCTGCATGTCAGGGCCATGCTGGACCTGGGGCTGCCCAGACAGAGTGGGGCCTGCATCACCCTTCCCAGGAGGGAGGGTGGAGGGAAACCCTGCATGACCTCTGAGGCCCTAAGAACCCTTGACTAAGGCTGAGCTCAATTTGAAACAGTGGGTGACCAGAGCAGACATTTCATTCATCTATCAATGAGAATCCAGCACTGGAGGAGCAGAAAACAATGGCCTCGCTCAACCTTGACGCTAATCCTGACATGGACCCTAACCCTAAACTCTGATCCTGACCCTAAGCCCTGACCTAACCTTAGCCTAACCCGTACCCTAAACCTGTACCTTACCCTAACCCATGCTCTACCCGTATCCTACCTGTACCCCAATTCTCACCCATACCCTAACACCCACTCTAACACAGAACCCTAACACCCTGAGACCAAAACCATAAACCTTAACCAATAAGCAAAACCATAACCATAACCAAACCATAAAATATATTCATTAACCATACCCATAAATAACTCATTAACCATAAAACTTAAACCATAACAGCAACCATAAACCATACACAGCCCCAACCCTCACACCAGCCCCAGCCCTAATGCTAACCCCTCCAAACCACTTACACCAAGCCAAGTCTAATCAGATTATACAACTACATCTTGAAAAAGAAAACTGGGGAATACTCTGGTGGCCCAGTGGTTAGGACTCTGTGCTTTCACTGCCAAGGGCTCGGGTTCGATCCCTGACTGGGGAACTAAGATCCCACGAGCCATGGGATGTGGCCAAAGTAAATAAATAATTAAAATGAAATAAAACCACTATTTTAAAAAAGATTTTAAAAATAAAGGAAGAAAAACAAGAAAACTACCCCAGTACAACTTATAAATAGGAATGTAAAAATCTATCACAGAATAATAGCAACATGAAACCAACAGAACTTTAAATGGATAATGCCATAAGCAAGTATCTCTACACCAGGAATTTCAGGTTGCTCAACATATGAAAAGTAAGCAATGTATTCAACCACAATAATGGTGTGAAGTAAAAACACATAATCGTATCAATTAATGCAAAAAATCTACAATGAAAATCCAGTGTTATTTCATGAAAAACACTCAAGAAAGCAGGAATAAAAGGAAAGTTGTTCAATATGGAAAAGAGTAGTACAAAAAGCCACAGCAAACATCATGCTCAACGTTAAAGACTGAAAGATTTACTCCTGAAATCAGGAACAGGGCCAGGAAGCTGGCCTTCATCACCGTTACTCAGTAGTGTACTGGAAGTTCTACCCAGAATCTTGAGGAAAGAAAGAAAAGGCATCCATGGGTGAATGGAAAAATTAAAACCGGGTCTCTTCACAGAACATAGGTCACATCATCTTATATATAAAACTACCTATAATCAGCAAAGAAATTATTTGAGCTAATCAACTAATTAATAAGCAAAGTTACAGAACAAAATATCAAGTCATGAAAATCTATCTTATATGCATCCGCTGGCAAAAAATAATCTGAAAAAGAATTTATGAGAACAATTCCATTTTTAATAATGTCAACATCAATATTTAGGAGTATATTTAATCAAGGTACAAGACTTGTTTTTATGTATGTAAAGTTGTATGTTGGAAATTACTGGAAAGTCAATTACTTTTCAAAACATCATGTATGTCAACAGCATGCCAGAAAAGCAGAGAAAACATCAAACTTCCATATAGAAGCCAAGCCTTACCCAGATCCAGTTCACCCAAAGTCCACATGTCATTCAGAGGCACTGTGGGAAGGTTATATTAGGAGCCGCTGTCCTCCGTGTTGTGGACGACCTGGATATGGTAGAAACAGTGGGATTTTTGAATTCCAATTTTCCACTTCATTCCACAGAAAAACTATTAGAACTAATAAATCAATTCAGTAAAGTTGCAAAATCAATACACAGAAATCAGTTGCCTTTCTAATCACTAATAATGAACCATCAGAAAGAGAAAGAAAGCAACCCTATTTACAACTGCATCAAAAAGAACAAAATACCTGGGAATAAAGTCAACCAAGGAGGTGAAAGACCTGCACACTGAAAACTTGAAGACATTGATGAAGACATTGCAAGACACACCAATAAATGGAAAGATATCCTGTTCTCATGGAATGGAACAATTAATATTGTTAAAATATCCATGCTACCCGAAGCAGTGGACACAGTGAATGCAATCCCTCCCAAAATTCCATGGTATTTTCCCCCAAAATAGAGCTAATCCTCCTAATATCTGTGGGGAACCACAAAGGACCCCAAATAGCCAAAGAAACCCTGAAAAAAGAGAACGGGCATCTCCCTCCCTGCCGTCACACTCTGCTGAGAAGCTACAGTCACCAAAACAGTGTGGAACTGGCTCAAAACGGGCACAGGGACCAGAGGAACAGGACAGAGAGACCAGAATTCAACCCACACGGACGGGGTCGGTGAATTTATGACACAGGGACCAAGGACACACCAAGGAGCACGACACGCCCCACGATAAATGGTGCTGGGAAAACTGGACGCCCCATAACTCACGCTGGCTACCCTGCACACAAACCTGACCAAACACCCAGCTTTCCACGCCAAGCCCTCCCTCGCTCACACGAAGAGGGACCCCCTCAACAGTCAGTCGCCCACAGGAAGCTTCTCCCCACTTTTCCTCACCGTCTCTTCACCTTTTCCTCAGGCATCACCTGGGTCCTCAGGAAACCTAGTTCCCTAGTCAGCGTGGACGCAGCCCCACTTTGTCCTGAAGCCGAAACCCCAGCGAGTCCTAAGGAGACGGAGACCAAGCTCCTCTCAGCAGAGACGCTGAGCCGGGCGTCCTACCCGAAGGCCCCCGCCCCCGCCCCCGCGCCTGAGGTGGCTCAACTCCTCTCAGCTGCCCTCACAATCGAGTTCCATGGAATGAGCATGTGCTGTGGGTCAGAGACGCGAACTCGGCGCCACCCTGTGGTCAGTGCAGGAAGTGAAGGCCGCGCCTCCCTCACAGGTCACTGGGGGCAGCGTGCCCTACTGACAGGACTGCTGAATCCATTAAACTGGAAATTCAGACTGAAATGGAGTCTCTATCCCAAAAGTTTTCTAAAAGTAGTTAAGGAACAATTAATTGGAAACCATTTGGAATGAAGTGAATGTAGATGCAAACTTTACAACTTATACCAAATTCACTCAAAGTTATTCAGAGGCAAATTTTATTTTAGTTTATAATTTATGTTTGGCTGCGTTGGGTCTTCGTTGCTGCATGTGGGCTTCCTCTAGTTGCGTCGAGCGGGGCTACTCTTCGTTGTGGTGCACAGGCTTGTCATTGCGGTGGCTTCTCTTGTGGGCGAGCACGGGCTCTAGGCGCGCAGGCTTCAGTAGTTGTGCCGCGCAGGCTTGGTTGCTCTGCGGCATGTGGGATCTTCCCAGACCAGGGCTCGAACCCGTGTCCCCTGCATTGGCAGGCGGACTCTTAACCACTGCGTCACCAGGGAAGTCCCCACAGACAAACTTTAAATACAAAACTATTCAAGGGGCTTCCCTGGTGGCGCAGTGGTTGAGAATCTGCCTGCTAATGCAGGGGACACGGGTTCGAGCCCTGGTCTGGGAAGCTCCCACATGCCGCGGAGCAACTAGGCCCGTGAGCCACAACTCCTGAGCCTGCGCGTCTGGAGCCTGTGCTCCGCAACAAGAGAGGCCGCGATAGTGAGAGGCCCGCGCACCGCGATGACGAGTGGCCCCCGCTTGCCACAACTAGAGAAAGCCTTCGCACAGAAACGAAGACCCAACACAGCCAAAAATAAATAAATTAATTAATCAATTAAAAAGAAAAGCTGTCTCTCAAATTTAACTTCCAGAATATATTCAGGAAAAACGCATACGCCCTTTTTGGCCAACCAAAGAAGCGGGCAATGCAAATCAACACTACAAAGAGGTATCACTTCGAATCAGAAAAAAGGACCATCCTCACAAAGGGTAAAAACCAGATATGCAGGACAAGGAGAGGAGAAAAGGGAGCCTCGTTACGCTGAAGGGGGGAAGGTAAATTGCCAACGGCCACTCTGGAGAAGTGTGCTGTGTTTCCTAAAACATCTAAAAAACAGAGCTACAAAGCATAGGGCGCTTCCACTCATGGGCCTATATGTTGGAAAATCCAAAAATCCACAGGACGCAGGCACCCCGTTTACTGCTGCTATGCTTACAACAGCCTCGACTTGGGTACAACTTCATAGTCCTTGGAAGGAAAAAATGGTGAAAGAAAATTTGATACTTAAGCACAACGGAATATTACTCAGCCCTGAAATCAATGAAATGAGGCCAGTTGCAGCGACTCCGGGGGACTTATGTATGGTCATTGAGAGTGAAATAAGTTAGACAGCAAAAGAAACTTATCATAAGATATCACTTATAAAGGGAATCTAAAAATCGCCAACCGTGAACTGAATTACAAACAGAACACCATCACACATTTACAAAACACACTTACGGCTGCTTAAGGGGAAAAGTGTGGCGCGTTGATGCATAAACCAGGAGGTTGAAATTGGCACAGATACCGTTCCATACGCCAATAATGTAATCGCCAAGACATACTCATTGTTCAAGGAACTGGACTCAGCACACTCTATTCACAGAAAAAACATATATCTGACTACTAGAAACTAGAAAAGAATTTATTGATGTCTCTCTGTAAGTGACTCAGGTGGATGTACAGCACCAAGAAACACAACATTGCAAATCAGCTACACCCCATTATAAAAATTAATTATAAAAAGAGAAAGACAGTGAGAGAGAGAGGAATTCTTACAAAATTCAAACAGGGGCTGTGAGGCAACTGGACTGACCACATCTACACTCACAGCTGAATGGGACGTAAGGCTGGACACCCTAACCCTAAACCCTAACCCTACCTTAACCCTAACCCTAACCCAACACTAACCCTAACCCTAAACCTAAACCCTAACCCTAACCCCTAACCCTAACCCAACCCTAAGCCTAACCCTAACCCCTAGCCCTAGCCCTAGCCCTAACCCTGACCCTAACCCCTAACCCTTAACCCCTAACCCCTAACCCTAACCAAGTTCACAAGTAAACTTCTCGCCCACCTGGAGAGAGCGATTTCATTTTAAAGAGTAAAGACACAATCAGCTCAGTAATTGGCCACGGGGGCTGGAGGGGCCAAGGCTAACCTGAGCTGGAGGAACGTGGGTGCCTGCCTGGATGCTCAGAGGCCAAGGGCTGTCCTGAGACCTGCTTGGACACCCATGCAGATGGAACAAACGATCCGCCCAGTCCCAAGAGGGCCCCACCAGCCCTCACGAACGCAACACCAGACTTCCCTGGTGGCGCAGTGGTTAAGAATCCACCTGCCAATGCAGGGGACACGGGTTTGAGCCCTGGTCCGGGAAGATCCCACATGCTGTGGAGCAACTAAGCCCGTGCACCACAACTACTGAGCCTGCGCTCTAGAACCCGCGAGCCACAACTGCTGAAGCCCACGCG
The DNA here is from genome assembly GCF_028023285.1 of Balaenoptera ricei. Lineage (NCBI taxonomy): Eukaryota > Metazoa > Chordata > Mammalia > Artiodactyla > Balaenopteridae > Balaenoptera > Balaenoptera ricei. The sequence continues at coordinate 1,638,822 of NW_026777415.1, read as the reverse complement.
CTTAGAGCCTGTGCTCTGCAACAAGAGAAGCCACCGCAATGAGAAGCCCCCACTCGCCGCAACTAGAGAAAGCCTCCGTGCAGCAATGCAGACCCAACACAGCCCAAAATTAATTAATTAATTAATTAATTAAGAAAAAAAAAAGGCAGCACCTGGGGGCTGGCAGACTGAGGCACCAAGTCTTACATCACGTCTACTTAGTATCCTGCATGTCAGGGCCATGCTGGACCTGGGGCTGCCCAGACAGAGTGGGGCCTGCATCACCCTTCCCAGGAGGGAGGGTGGAGGGAAACCCTGCATGACCTCTGAGGCCCTAAGAACCCTTGACTAAGGCTGAGCTCAATTTGAAACAGTGGGTGACCAGAGCAGACATTTCATTCATCTATCAATGAGAATCCAGCACTGGAGGAGCAGAAAACAATGGCCTCGCTCAACCTTGACGCTAATCCTGACATGGACCCTAACCCTAAACTCTGATCCTGACCCTAAGCCCTGACCTAACCTTAGCCTAACCCGTACCCTAAACCTGTACCTTACCCTAACCCATGCTCTACCCGTATCCTACCTGTACCCCAATTCTCACCCATACCCTAACACCCACTCTAACACAGAACCCTAACACCCTGAGACCAAAACCATAAACCTTAACCAATAAGCAAAACCATAACCATAACCAAACCATAAAATATATTCATTAACCATACCCATAAATAACTCATTAACCATAAAACTTAAACCATAACAGCAACCATAAACCATACACAGCCCCAACCCTCACACCAGCCCCAGCCCTAATGCTAACCCCTCCAAACCACTTACACCAAGCCAAGTCTAATCAGATTATACAACTACATCTTGAAAAAGAAAACTGGGGAATACTCTGGTGGCCCAGTGGTTAGGACTCTGTGCTTTCACTGCCAAGGGCTCGGGTTCGATCCCTGACTGGGGAACTAAGATCCCACGAGCCATGGGATGTGGCCAAAGTAAATAAATAATTAAAATGAAATAAAACCACTATTTTAAAAAAGATTTTAAAAATAAAGGAAGAAAAACAAGAAAACTACCCCAGTACAACTTATAAATAGGAATGTAAAAATCTATCACAGAATAATAGCAACATGAAACCAACAGAACTTTAAATGGATAATGCCATAAGCAAGTATCTCTACACCAGGAATTTCAGGTTGCTCAACATATGAAAAGTAAGCAATGTATTCAACCACAATAATGGTGTGAAGTAAAAACACATAATCGTATCAATTAATGCAAAAAATCTACAATGAAAATCCAGTGTTATTTCATGAAAAACACTCAAGAAAGCAGGAATAAAAGGAAAGTTGTTCAATATGGAAAAGAGTAGTACAAAAAGCCACAGCAAACATCATGCTCAACGTTAAAGACTGAAAGATTTACTCCTGAAATCAGGAACAGGGCCAGGAAGCTGGCCTTCATCACCGTTACTCAGTAGTGTACTGGAAGTTCTACCCAGAATCTTGAGGAAAGAAAGAAAAGGCATCCATGGGTGAATGGAAAAATTAAAACCGGGTCTCTTCACAGAACATAGGTCACATCATCTTATATATAAAACTACCTATAATCAGCAAAGAAATTATTTGAGCTAATCAACTAATTAATAAGCAAAGTTACAGAACAAAATATCAAGTCATGAAAATCTATCTTATATGCATCCGCTGGCAAAAAATAATCTGAAAAAGAATTTATGAGAACAATTCCATTTTTAATAATGTCAACATCAATATTTAGGAGTATATTTAATCAAGGTACAAGACTTGTTTTTATGTATGTAAAGTTGTATGTTGGAAATTACTGGAAAGTCAATTACTTTTCAAAACATCATGTATGTCAACAGCATGCCAGAAAAGCAGAGAAAACATCAAACTTCCATATAGAAGCCAAGCCTTACCCAGATCCAGTTCACCCAAAGTCCACATGTCATTCAGAGGCACTGTGGGAAGGTTATATTAGGAGCCGCTGTCCTCCGTGTTGTGGACGACCTGGATATGGTAGAAACAGTGGGATTTTTGAATTCCAATTTTCCACTTCATTCCACAGAAAAACTATTAGAACTAATAAATCAATTCAGTAAAGTTGCAAAATCAATACACAGAAATCAGTTGCCTTTCTAATCACTAATAATGAACCATCAGAAAGAGAAAGAAAGCAACCCTATTTACAACTGCATCAAAAAGAACAAAATACCTGGGAATAAAGTCAACCAAGGAGGTGAAAGACCTGCACACTGAAAACTTGAAGACATTGATGAAGACATTGCAAGACACACCAATAAATGGAAAGATATCCTGTTCTCATGGAATGGAACAATTAATATTGTTAAAATATCCATGCTACCCGAAGCAGTGGACACAGTGAATGCAATCCCTCCCAAAATTCCATGGTATTTTCCCCCAAAATAGAGCTAATCCTCCTAATATCTGTGGGGAACCACAAAGGACCCCAAATAGCCAAAGAAACCCTGAAAAAAGAGAACGGGCATCTCCCTCCCTGCCGTCACACTCTGCTGAGAAGCTACAGTCACCAAAACAGTGTGGAACTGGCTCAAAACGGGCACAGGGACCAGAGGAACAGGACAGAGAGACCAGAATTCAACCCACACGGACGGGGTCGGTGAATTTATGACACAGGGACCAAGGACACACCAAGGAGCACGACACGCCCCACGATAAATGGTGCTGGGAAAACTGGACGCCCCATAACTCACGCTGGCTACCCTGCACACAAACCTGACCAAACACCCAGCTTTCCACGCCAAGCCCTCCCTCGCTCACACGAAGAGGGACCCCCTCAACAGTCAGTCGCCCACAGGAAGCTTCTCCCCACTTTTCCTCACCGTCTCTTCACCTTTTCCTCAGGCATCACCTGGGTCCTCAGGAAACCTAGTTCCCTAGTCAGCGTGGACGCAGCCCCACTTTGTCCTGAAGCCGAAACCCCAGCGAGTCCTAAGGAGACGGAGACCAAGCTCCTCTCAGCAGAGACGCTGAGCCGGGCGTCCTACCCGAAGGCCCCCGCCCCCGCCCCCGCGCCTGAGGCGGCTCAACTCCTCTCAGCTGCCCTCACAATCGAGTTCCATGGAATGAGCATGTGCTGTGGGTCAGAGACGCGAACTCGGCGCCACCCTGTGGTCAGTGCAGGAAGTGAAGGCCGCGCCTCCCTCACAGGTCACTGGGGGCAGCGTGCCCTACTGACAGGACTGCTGAATCCATTAAACTGGAAATTCAGACTGAAATGGAGTCTCTATCCCAAAAGTTTTCTAAAAGTAGTTAAGGAACAATTAATTGGAAACCATTTGGAATGAAGTGAATGTAGATGCAAACTTTACAACTTATACCAAATTCACTCAAAGTTATTCAGAGGCAAATTTTATTTTAGTTTATAATTTATGTTTGGCTGCGTTGGGTCTTCGTTGCTGCATGTGGGCTTCCTCTAGTTGCGTCGAGCGGGGCTACTCTTCGTTGTGGTGCACAGGCTTGTCATTGCGGTGGCTTCTCTTGTGGGCGAGCACGGGCTCTAGGCGCGCAGGCTTCAGTAGTTGTGCCGCGCAGGCTTGGTTGCTCTGCGGCATGTGGGATCTTCCCAGACCAGGGCTCGAACCCGTGTCCCCTGCATTGGCAGGCGGACTCTTAACCACTGCGTCACCAGGGAAGTCCCCACAGACAAACTTTAAATACAAAACTATTCAAGGGGCTTCCCTGGTGGCGCAGTGGTTGAGAATCTGCCTGCTAATGCAGGGGACACGGGTTCGAGCCCTGGTCTGGGAAGCTCCCACATGCCGCGGAGCAACTAGGCCCGTGAGCCACAACTCCTGAGCCTGCGCGTCTGGAGCCTGTGCTCCGCAACAAGAGAGGCCGCGATAGTGAGAGGCCCGCGCACCGCGATGACGAGTGGCCCCCGCTTGCCACAACTAGAGAAAGCCTTCGCACAGAAACGAAGACCCAACACAGCCAAAAATAAATAAATTAATTAATCAATTAAAAAGAAAAGCTGTCTCTCAAATTTAACTTCCAGAATATATTCAGGAAAAACGCATACGCCCTTTTTGGCCAACCAAAGAAGCGGGCAATGCAAATCAACACTACAAAGAGGTATCACTTCGAATCAGAAAAAAGGACCATCCTCACAAAGGGTAAAAACCAGATATGCAGGACAAGGAGAGGAGAAAAGGGAGCCTCGTTACGCTGAAGGGGGGAAGGTAAATTGCCAACGGCCACTCTGGAGAAGTGTGCTGTGTTTCCTAAAACATCTAAAAAACAGAGCTACAAAGCATAGGGCGCTTCCACTCATGGGCCTATATGTTGGAAAATCCAAAAATCCACAGGACGCAGGCACCCCGTTTACTGCTGCTATGCTTACAACAGCCTCGACTTGGGTACAACTTCATAGTCCTTGGAAGGAAAAAATGGTGAAAGAAAATTTGATACTTAAGCACAACGGAATATTACTCAGCCCTGAAATCAATGAAATGAGGCCAGTTGCAGCGACTCCGGGGGACTTATGTATGGTCATTGAGAGTGAAATAAGTTAGACAGCAAAAGAAACTTATCATAAGATATCACTTATAAAGGGAATCTAAAAATCGCCAACCGTGAACTGAATTACAAACAGAACACCATCACACATTTACAAAACACACTTACGGCTGCTTAAGGGGAAAAGTGTGGCGCGTTGATGCATAAACCAGGAGGTTGAAATTGGCACAGATACCGTTCCATACGCCAATAATGTAATCGCCAAGACATACTCATTGTTCAAGGAACTGGACTCAGCACACTCTATTCACAGAAAAAACATATATCTGACTACTAGAAACTAGAAAAGAATTTATTGATGTCTCTCTGTAAGTGACTCAGGTGGATGTACAGCACCAAGAAACACAACATTGCAAATCAGCTACACCCCATTATAAAAATTAATTATAAAAAGAGAAAGACAGTGAGAGAGAGAGGAATTCTTACAAAATTCAAACAGGGGCTGTGAGGCAACTGGACTGACCACATCTACACTCACAGCTGAATGGGACGTAAGGCTGGACACCCTAACCCTAAACCCTAACCCTACCTTAACCCTAACCCTAACCCAACACTAACCCTAACCCTAAACCTAAACCCTAACCCTAACCCCTAACCCTAACCCAACCCTAAGCCTAACCCTAACCCCTAGCCCTAGCCCTAGCCCTAACCCTGACCCTAACCCCTAACCCTTAACCCCTAACCCCTAACCCTAACCAAGTTCACAAGTAAACTTCTCGCCCACCTGGAGAGAGCGATTTCATTTTAAAGAGTAAAGACACAATCAGCTCAGTAATTGGCCACGGGGGCTGGAGGGGCCAAGGCTAACCTGAGCTGGAGGAACGTGGGTGCCTGCCTGGATGCTCAGAGGCCAAGGGCTGTCCTGAGACCTGCTTGGACACCCATGCAGATGGAACAAACGATCCGCCCAGTCCCAAGAGGGCCCCACCAGCCCTCACGAACGCAACACCAGACTTCCCTGGTGGCGCAGTGGTTAAGAATCCACCTGCCAATGCAGGGGACACGGGTTTGAGCCCTGGTCCGGGAAGATCCCACATGCTGTGGAGCAACTAAGCCCGTGCACCACAACTACTGAGCCTGCGCTCTAGAACCCGCGAGCCACAACTGCTGAAGCCCACGCGCTTAGAGCCTGTGCTCTGCAACAAGAGAAGCCACCGCAATGAGAAGCCCCCACTCGCCGCAACTAGAGAAAGCCTCCGTGCAGCAATGCAGACCCAACACAGCCCAAAATTAATTAATTAATTAATTAATTAAGAAAAAAAAAAGGCAGCACCTGGGGGCTGGCAGACTGAGGCACCAAGTCTTACATCACGTCTACTTAGTATCCTGCATGTCAGGGCCATGCTGGACCTGGGGCTGCCCAGACAGAGTGGGGCCTGCATCACCCTTCCCAGGAGGGAGGGTGGAGGGAAACCCTGCATGACCTCTGAGGCCCTAAGAACCCTTGACTAAGGCTGAGCTCAATTTGAAACAGTGGGTGACCAGAGCAGACATTTCATTCATCTATCAATGAGAATCCAGCACTGGAGGAGCAGAAAACAATGGCCTCGCTCAACCTTGACGCTAATCCTGACATGGACCCTAACCCTAAACTCTGATCCTGACCCTAAGCCCTGACCTAACCTTAGCCTAACCCGTACCCTAAACCTGTACCTTACCCTAACCCATGCTCTACCCGTATCCTACCTGTACCCCAATTCTCACCCATACCCTAACACCCACTCTAACACAGAACCCTAACACCCTGAGACCAAAACCATAAACCTTAACCAATAAGCAAAACCATAACCATAACCAAACCATAAAATATATTCATTAACCATACCCATAAATAACTCATTAACCATAAAACTTAAACCATAACAGCAACCATAAACCATACACAGCCCCAACCCTCACACCAGCCCCAGCCCTAATGCTAACCCCTCCAAACCACTTACACCAAGCCAAGTCTAATCAGATTATACAACTACATCTTGAAAAAGAAAACTGGGGAATACTCTGGTGGCCCAGTGGTTAGGACTCTGTGCTTTCACTGCCAAGGGCTCGGGTTCGATCCCTGACTGGGGAACTAAGATCCCACGAGCCATGGGATGTGGCCAAAGTAAATAAATAATTAAAATGAAATAAAACCACTATTTTAAAAAAGATTTTAAAAATAAAGGAAAAAAAACAAGAAAACTACCCCAGTACAACTTATAAATAGGAATGTAAAAATCTATCACACAATAATAGCAACATGAAACCAACAGAACTTTAAATGGATAATGCCATAAGCAAGTATCTCTACACCAGGAATTTCAGGTTGCTCAACATATGAAAAGTAAGCAATGTATTCAACCACAATAATGGTGTGAAGTAAAAACACATAATCGTATCAATTAATGCAAAAAATCTACAATGAAAATCCAGTGTTATTTCATGAAAAACACTCAAGAAAGCAGGAATAAAAGGAAATGTGTTCAATATGGAAAAGAGTAGTACAAAAAGCCACAGCAAACATCATGCTCAACGTTAAAGACTGAAAGATTTACTCCTGAAATCAGGAACAGGGCCAGGAAGCTGGCCTTCATCACCGTTACTCAGTAGTGTACTGGAAGTTCTACCCAGAATCTTGAGGAAAGAAATAAAAGGCATCCATGGGTGAATGGAAAAATTAAAACCGTGTCTCTTCACAGAACATAGGTCACATCATCTTATATATAAAACTACCTATAATCAGCAAAGAAATTATTTCAGCTAATCAACTAATTAATAAGCAGTGTTACAGAACAAAACATCAATTCATGAAAATCTATCTTATATGCATACGCTGGCAAAAAATAATCTGAAAAAGAATTTATGAGAACAATTCCATTTTTAATAATGTCAACATCAATATTTAGGAGTATATTTAATCAAGGTACAAGACTTGTTTTTATGTATGTAAAGTTGTATGTTGGAAATTACTGGAAAGTCAATTACTTTTCAAAACATCATGTATGTCAACAGCATGCCAGAAAAGCAGAGAAAACATCAAACTTCCATATAGAAGCCAAGCCTTACCCAGATCCAGTTCACCCAAAGTCCACATGTCATTCAGAGGCACTGTGGGAAGGTTATATTAGGAGCCGCTGTCCTCCGTGTTGTGGACGACCTGGATATGGTAGAAACAGTGGGATTTTTGAATTCCAATTTTCCACTTCATTCCACAGAAAAACTATTAGAACTAATAAATCAATTCAGTAAAGTTGCAAAATCAATACACAGAAATCAGTTGCCTTTCTAATCACTAATAATGAACCATCAGAAAGAGAAAGAAAGCAACCCTATTTACAACTGCATCAAAAAGAACAAAATACCTGGGAATAAAGTCAACCAAGGAGGTGAAAGACCTGCACACTGAAAACTTGAAGACATTGATGAAGACATTGCAAAACACACCAATAAATGGAAAGATATCCTGTTCTCATGGAATGGAACAATTAATATTGTTAAAATATCCATGCTACCCGAAGCAGTGGACACAGGGAATGCAATCCCTCCCAAAATTCCATGGTATTTCCCCCCAAAATAGAGCAAATCCTCCTAATATCTGTGGGGAACCACAAAGGACCCCAAATAGCCAAAGAAACCCTGAAAAAAGAGAACGGGCATCTCCCTCCCTGCCGTCACACTCTGCTGAAAAGCTACAGTCACCAAAACAGTGTGGAACTGGCTCAAAACGGGCACAGGGACCAGAGGAACAGGACAGAGAGACCAGAATTCAACCCACACGGACGGGGTCGGTGAATTTATGACACAGGGACCAAGGACACACCAAGGAGCACGACACGCCCCACGATAAATGGTGCTGGGAAAACTGGACGCCCCATAACTCACGCTGGCTACCCTGCACACAAACCTGACCAAACACCCAGCTTTCCACGCCAAGCCCTCCCTCGCTCACACGAAGAGGGACCCCCTCAACGGTCAGTCGCCCACAGGAAGCTTCTCCCCACTTTTCCTCACCGTCTCTTCACCTTTTCCTCAGGCATCACCTGGGTCCTCAGGAAACCTAGTTCCCTAGTCAGCGTGGACGCAGCCCCACTTTGTCCTGAAGCCGAAACCCCAGCGAGTCCTAAGGAGACGGAGACCAAGCTCCTCTCAGCAGAGACGCTGAGCCGGGCGTCCTACCCGAAGGCCCCCGCCCCCGCCCCCGCGCCTGAGGCGGCTCAACTCCTCTCAGCTGCCCTCACAATCGAGTTCCATGGAATGAGCATGTGCTGTGGGTCAGAGACGCGAACTCGGCGCCACCCTGTGGTCAGTGCAGGAAGTGAAGGCCGCGCCTCCCTCACAGGTCACTGGGGGCAGCGTGCCCTACTGACAGGACTGCTGAATCCATTAAACTGGAAATTCAGACTGAAATGGAGTCTCTATCCCAAAAGTTTTCTAAAAGTAGTTAAGGAACAATTAATTGGAAACCATTTGGAATGAAGTGAATGTAGATGCAAACTTTACAACTTATACCAAATTCACTCAAAGTTATTCAGAGGCAAATTTTATTTTAGTTTATAATTTATGTTTGGCTGCGTTGGGTCTTCGTTGCTGCATGTGGGCTTCCTCTAGTTGCGTCGAGCGGGGCTACTCTTCGTTGTGGTGCACAGGCTTGTCATTGCGGTGGCTTCTCTTGTGGGCGAGCACGGGCTCTAGGCGCGCAGGCTTCAGTAGTTGTGCCGCGCAGGCTTGGTTGCTCTGCGGCATGTGGGATCTTCCCAGACCAGGGCTCGAACCCGTGTCCCCTGCATTGGCAGGCGGACTCTTAACCACTGCGTCACCAGGGAAGTCCCCACAGACAAACTTTAAATACAAAACTATTCAAGGGGCTTCCCTGGTGGCGCAGTGGTTGAGAATCTGCCTGCTAATGCAGGGGACACGGGTTCGAGCCCTGGTCTGGGAAGCTCCCACATGCCGCGGAGCAACTAGGCCCGTGAGCCACAACTCCTGAGCCTGCGCGTCTGGAGCCTGTGCTCCGCAACAAGAGAGGCCGCGATAGTGAGAGGCCCGCGCACCGCGATGACGAGTGGCCCCCGCTTGCCACAACTAGAGAAAGCCTTCGCACAGAAACGAAGACCCAACACAGCCAAAAATAAATAAATTAATTAATCAATTAAAAAGAAAAGCTGTCTCTCAAATTTAACTTCCAGAATATATTCAGGAAAAACGCATACGCCCTTTTTGGCCAACCAAAGAAGCGGGCAATGCAAATCAACACTACAAAGAGGTATCACTTCGAATCAGAAAAAAGGACCATCCTCACAAAGGGTAAAAACCAGATATGCAGGACAAGGAGAGGAGAAAAGGGAGCCTCGTTACGCTGAAGGGGGGAAGGTAAATTGCCAACGGCCACTCTGGAGAAGTGTGCTGTGTTTCCTAAAACATCTAAAAAACAGAGCTACAAAGCATAGGGCGCTTCCACTCATGGGCCTATATGTTGGAAAATCCAAAAATCCACAGGACGCAGGCACCCCGTTTACTGCTGCTATGCTTACAACAGCCTCGACTTGGGTACAACTTCATAGTCCTTGGAAGGAAAAAATGGTGAAAGAAAATTTGATACTTAAGCACAACGGAATATTACTCAGCCCTGAAATCAATGAAATGAGGCCAGTTGCAGCGACTCCGGGGGACTTATGTATGGTCATTGAGAGTGAAATAAGTTAGACAGCAAAAGAAACTTATCATAAGATATCACTTATAAAGGGAATCTAAAAATCGCCAACCGTGAACTGAATTACAAACAGAACACCATCACACATTTACAAAACACACTTACGGCTGCTTAAGGGGAAAAGTGTGGCGCGTTGATGCATAAACCAGGAGGTTGAAATTGGCACAGATACCGTTCCATACGCCAATAATGTAATCGCCAAGACATACTCATTGTTCAAGGAACTGGACTCAGCACACTCTATTCACAGAAAAAACATATATCTGACTACTAGAAACTAGAAAAGAATTTATTGATGTCTCTCTGTAAGTGACTCAGGTGGATGTACAGCACCAAGAAACACAACATTGCAAATCAGCTACACCCCATTATAAAAATTAATTATAAAAAGAGAAAGACAGTGAGAGAGAGAGGAATTCTTACAAAATTCAAACAGGGGCTGTGAGGCAACTGGACTGACCACATCTACACTCACAGCTGAATGGGACGTAAGGCTGGACACCCTAACCCTAAACCCTAACCCTACCTTAACCCTAACCCTAACCCAACACTAACCCTAACCCTAAACCTAAACCCTAACCCTAACCCCTAACCCTAACCCAACCCTAAGCCTAACCCTAACCCCTAGCCCTAGCCCTAGCCCTAACCCTGACCCTAACCCCTAACCCTTAACCCCTAACCCCTAACCCTAACCAAGTTCACAAGTAAACTTCTCGCCCACCTGGAGAGAGCGATTTCATTTTAAAGAGTAAAGACACAATCAGCTCAGTAATTGGCCACGGGGGCTGGAGGGGCCAAGGCTAACCTGAGCTGGAGGAACGTGGGTGCCTGCCTGGATGCTCAGAGGCCAAGGGCTGTCCTGAGACCTGCTTGGACACCCATGCAGATGGAACAAACGATCCGCCCAGTCCCAAGAGGGCCCCACCAGCCCTCACGAACGCAACACCAGACTTCCCTGGTGGCGCAGTGGTTAAGAATCCACCTGCCAATGCAGGGGACACGGGTTTGAGCCCTGGTCCGGGAAGATCCCACATGCTGTGGAGCAACTAAGCCCGTGCACCACAACTACTGAGCCTGCGCTCTAGAACCCGCGAGCCACAACTGCTGAAGCCCACGCGCTTAGAGCCTGTGCTCTGCAACAAGAGAAGCCACCGCAATGAGAAGCCCCCACTCGCCGCAACTAGAGAAAGCCTCCGTGCAGCAATGCAGACCCAACACAGCCCAAAATTAATTAATTAATTAATTAATTAAGAAAAAAAAAAGGCAGCACCTGGGGGCTGGCAGACTGAGGCACCAAGTCTTACATCACGTCTACTTAGTATCCTGCATGTCAGGGCCATGCTGGACCTGGGGCTGCCCAGACAGAGTGGGGCCTGCATCACCCTTCCCAGGAGGGAGGGTGGAGGGAAACCCTGCATGACCTCTGAGGCCCTAAGAACCCTTGACTAAGGCTGAGCTCAATTTGAAACAGTGGGTGACCAGAGCAGACATTTCATTCATCTATCAATGAGAATCCAGCACTGGAGGAGCAGAAAACAATGGCCTCGCTCAACCTTGACGCTAATCCTGACATGGACCCTAACCCTAAACTCTGATCCTGACCCTAAGCCCTGACCTAACCTTAGCCTAACCCGTACCCTAAACCTGTACCTTACCCTAACCCATGCTCTACCCGTATCCTACCTGTACCCCAATTCTCACCCATACCCTAACACCCACTCTAACACAGAACCCTAACACCCTGAGACCAAAACCATAAACCTTAACCAATAAGCAAAACCATAACCATAACCAAACCATAAAATATATTCATTAACCATACCCATAAATAACTCATTAACCATAAAACTTAAACCATAACAGCAACCATAAACCATACACAGCCCCAACCCTCACACCAGCCCCAGCCCTAATGCTAACCCCTCCAAACCACTTACACCAAGCCAAGTCTAATCAGATTATACAACTACATCTTGAAAAAGAAAACTGGGGAATACTCTGGTGGCCCAGTGGTTAGGACTCTGTGCTTTCACTGCCAAGGGCTCGGGTTCGATCCCTGACTGGGGAACTAAGATCCCACGAGCCATGGGATGTGGCCAAAGTAAATAAATAATTAAAATGAAATAAAACCACTATTTTAAAAAAGATTTTAAAAATAAAGGAAAAAAAACAAGAAAACTACCCCAGTACAACTTATAAATAGGAATGTAAAAATCTATCACACAATAATAGCAACATGAAACCAACAGAACTTTAAATGGATAATGCCATAAGCAAGTATCTCTACACCAGGAATTTCAGGTTGCTCAACATATGAAAAGTAAGCAATGTATTCAACCACAATAATGGTGTGAAGTAAAAACACATAATCGTATCAATTAATGCAAAAAATCTACAATGAAAATCCAGTGTTATTTCATGAAAAACACTCAAGAAAGCAGGAATAAAAGGAAATGTGTTCAATATGGAAAAGAGTAGTACAAAAAGCCACAGCAAACATCATGCTCAACGTTAAAGACTGAAAGATTTACTCCTGAAATCAGGAACAGGGCCAGGAAGCTGGCCTTCATCACCGTTACTCAGTAGTGTACTGGAAGTTCTACCCAGAATCTTGAGGAAAGAAATAAAAGGCATCCATGGGTGAATGGAAAAATTAAAACCGTGTCTCTTCACAGAACATAGGTCACATCATCTTATATATAAAACTACCTATAATCAGCAAAGAAATTATTTCAGCTAATCAACTAATTAATAAGCAGTGTTACAGAACAAAACATCAATTCATGAAAATCTATCTTATATGCATACGCTGGCAAAAAATAATCTGAAAAAGAATTTATGAGAACAATTCCATTTTTAATAATGTCAACATCAATATTTAGGAGTATATTTAATCAAGGTACAAGACTTGTTTTTATGTATGTAAAGTTGTATGTTGGAAATTACTGGAAAGTCAATTACTTTTCAAAACATCATGTATGTCAACAGCATGCCAGAAAAGCAGAGAAAACATCAAACTTCCATATAGAAGCCAAGCCTTACCCAGATCCAGTTCACCCAAAGTCCACATGTCATTCAGAGGCACTGTGGGAAGGTTATATTAGGAGCCGCTGTCCTCCGTGTTGTGGACGACCTGGATATGGTAGAAACAGTGGGATTTTTGAATTCCAATTTTCCACTTCATTCCACAGAAAAACTATTAGAACTAATAAATCAATTCAGTAAAGTTGCAAAATCAATACACAGAAATCAGTTGCCTTTCTAATCACTAATAATGAACCATCAGAAAGAGAAAGAAAGCAACCCTATTTACAACTGCATCAAAAAGAACAAAATACCTGGGAATAAAGTCAACCAAGGAGGTGAAAGACCTGCACACTGAAAACTTGAAGACATTGATGAAGACATTGCAAAACACACCAATAAATGGAAAGATATCCTGTTCTCATGGAATGGAACAATTAATATTGTTAAAATATCCATGCTACCCGAAGCAGTGGACACAGGGAATGCAATCCCTCCCAAAATTCCATGGTATTTCCCCCCAAAATAGAGCAAATCCTCCTAATATCTGTGGGGAACCACAAAGGACCCCAAATAGCCAAAGAAACCCTGAAAAAAGAGAACGGGCATCTCCCTCCCTGCCGTCACACTCTGCTGAAAAGCTACAGTCACCAAAACAGTGTGGAACTGGCTCAAAACGGGCACAGGGACCAGAGGAACAGGACAGAGAGACCAGAATTCAACCCACACGGACGGGGTCGGTGAATTTATGACACAGGGACCAAGGACACACCAAGGAGCACGACACGCCCCACGATAAATGGTGCTGGGAAAACTGGACGCCCCATAACTCACGCTGGCTACCCTGCACACAAACCTGACCAAACACCCAGCTTTCCACGCCAAGCCCTCCCTCGCTCACACGAAGAGGGACCCCCTCAACGGTCAGTCGCCCACAGGAAGCTTCTCCCCACTTTTCCTCACCGTCTCTTCACCTTTTCCTCAGGCATCACCTGGGTCCTCAGGAAACCTAGTTCCCTAGTCAGCGTGGACGCAGCCCCACTTTGTCCTGAAGCCGAAACCCCAGCGAGTCCTAAGGAGACGGAGACCAAGCTCCTCTCAGCAGAGACGCTGAGCCGGGCGTCCTACCCGAAGGCCCCCGCCCCCGCCCCCGCGCCTGAGGCGGCTCAACTCCTCTCAGCTGCCCTCACAATCGAGTTCCATGGAATGAGCATGTGCTGTGGGTCAGAGACGCGAACTCGGCGCCACCCTGTGGTCAGTGCAGGAAGTGAAGGCCGCGCCTCCCTCACAGGTCACTGGGGGCAGCGTGCCCTACTGACAGGACTGCTGAATCCATTAAACTGGAAATTCAGACTGAAATGGAGTCTCTATCCCAAAAGTTTTCTAAAAGTAGTTAAGGAACAATTAATTGGAAACCATTTGGAATGAAGTGAATGTAGATGCAAACTTTACAACTTATACCAAATTCACTCAAAGTTATTCAGAGGCAAATTTTATTTTAGTTTATAATTTATGTTTGGCTGCGTTGGGTCTTCGTTGCTGCATGTGGGCTTCCTCTAGTTGCGTCGAGCGGGGCTACTCTTCGTTGTGGTGCACAGGCTTGTCATTGCGGTGGCTTCTCTTGTGGGCGAGCACGGGCTCTAGGCGCGCAGGCTTCAGTAGTTGTGCCGCGCAGGCTTGGTTGCTCTGCGGCATGTGGGATCTTCCCAGACCAGGGCTCGAACCCGTGTCCCCTGCATTGGCAGGCGGACTCTTAACCACTGCGTCACCAGGGAAGTCCCCACAGACAAACTTTAAATACAAAACTATTCAAGGGGCTTCCCTGGTGGCGCAGTGGTTGAGAATCTGCCTGCTAATGCAGGGGACACGGGTTCGAGCCCTGGTCTGGGAAGCTCCCACATGCCGCGGAGCAACTAGGCCCGTGAGCCACAACTCCTGAGCCTGCGCGTCTGGAGCCTGTGCTCCGCAACAAGAGAGGCCGCGATAGTGAGAGGCCCGCGCACCGCGATGACGAGTGGCCCCCGCTTGCCACAACTAGAGAAAGCCTTCGCACAGAAACGAAGACCCAACACAGCCAAAAATAAATAAATTAATTAATCAATTAAAAAGAAAAGCTGTCTCTCAAATTTAACTTCCAGAATATATTCAGGAAAAACGCATACGCCCTTTTTGGCCAACCAAAGAAGCGGGCAATGCAAATCAACACTACAAAGAGGTATCACTTCGAATCAGAAAAAAGGACCATCCTCACAAAGGGTAAAAACCAGATATGCAGGACAAGGAGAGGAGAAAAGGGAGCCTCGTTACGCTGAAGGGGGGAAGGTAAATTGCCAACGGCCACTCTGGAGAAGTGTGCTGTGTTTCCTAAAACATCTAAAAAACAGAGCTACAAAGCATAGGGCGCTTCCACTCATGGGCCTATATGTTGGAAAATCCAAAAATCCACAGGACGCAGGCACCCCGTTTACTGCTGCTATGCTTACAACAGCCTCGACTTGGGTACAACTTCATAGTCCTTGGAAGGAAAAAATGGTGAAAGAAAATTTGATACTTAAGCACAACGGAATATTACTCAGCCCTGAAATCAATGAAATGAGGCCAGTTGCAGCGACTCCGGGGGACTTATGTATGGTCATTGAGAGTGAAATAAGTTAGACAGCAAAAGAAACTTATCATAAGATATCACTTATAAAGGGAATCTAAAAATCGCCAACCGTGAACTGAATTACAAACAGAACACCATCACACATTTACAAAACACACTTACGGCTGCTTAAGGGGAAAAGTGTGGCGCGTTGATGCATAAACCAGGAGGTTGAAATTGGCACAGATACCGTTCCATACGCCAATAATGTAATCGCCAAGACATACTCATTGTTCAAGGAACTGGACTCAGCACACTCTATTCACAGAAAAAACATATATCTGACTACTAGAAACTAGAAAAGAATTTATTGATGTCTCTCTGTAAGTGACTCAGGTGGATGTACAGCACCAAGAAACACAACATTGCAAATCAGCTACACCCCATTATAAAAATTAATTATAAAAAGAGAAAGACAGTGAGAGAGAGAGGAATTCTTACAAAATTCAAACAGGGGCTGTGAGGCAACTGGACTGACCACATCTACACTCACAGCTGAATGGGACGTAAGGCTGGACACCCTAACCCTAAACCCTAACCCTACCTTAACCCTAACCCTAACCCAACACTAACCCTAACCCTAAACCTAAACCCTAACCCTAACCCCTAACCCTAACCCAACCCTAAGCCTAACCCTAACCCCTAGCCCTAGCCCTAGCCCTAACCCTGACCCTAACCCCTAACCCTTAACCCCTAACCCCTAACCCTAACCAAGTTCACAAGTAAACTTCTCGCCCACCTGGAGAGAGCGATTTCATTTTAAAGAGTAAAGACACAATCAGCTCAGTAATTGGCCACGGGGGCTGGAGGGGCCAAGGCTAACCTGAGCTGGAGGAACGTGGGTGCCTGCCTGGATGCTCAGAGGCCAAGGGCTGTCCTGAGACCTGCTTGGACACCCATGCAGATGGAACAAACGATCCGCCCAGTCCCAAGAGGGCCCCACCAGCCCTCACGAACGCAACACCAGACTTCCCTGGTGGCGCAGTGGTTAAGAATCCACCTGCCAATGCAGGGGACACGGGTTTGAGCCCTGGTCCGGGAAGATCCCACATGCTGTGGAGCAACTAAGCCCGTGCACCACAACTACTGAGCCTGCGCTCTAGAACCCGCGAGCCACAACTGCTGAAGCCCACGCGCTTAGAGCCTGTGCTCTGCAACAAGAGAAGCCACCGCAATGAGAAGCCCCCACTCGCCGCAACTAGAGAAAGCCTCCGTGCAGCAATGCAGACCCAACACAGCCCAAAATTAATTAATTAATTAATTAATTAAGAAAAAAAAAAGGCAGCACCTGGGGGCTGGCAGACTGAGGCACCAAGTCTTACATCACGTCTACTTAGTATCCTGCATGTCAGGGCCATGCTGGACCTGGGGCTGCCCAGACAGAGTGGGGCCTGCATCACCCTTCCCAGGAGGGAGGGTGGAGGGAAACCCTGCATGACCTCTGAGGCCCTAAGAACCCTTGACTAAGGCTGAGCTCAATTTGAAACAGTGGGTGACCAGAGCAGACATTTCATTCATCTATCAATGAGAATCCAGCACTGGAGGAGCAGAAAACAATGGCCTCGCTCAACCTTGACGCTAATCCTGACATGGACCCTAACCCTAAACTCTGATCCTGACCCTAAGCCCTGACCTAACCTTAGCCTAACCCGTACCCTAAACCTGTACCTTACCCTAACCCATGCTCTACCCGTATCCTACCTGTACCCCAATTCTCACCCATACCCTAACACCCACTCTAACACAGAACCCTAACACCCTGAGACCAAAACCATAAACCTTAACCAATAAGCAAAACCATAACCATAACCAAACCATAAAATATATTCATTAACCATACCCATAAATAACTCATTAACCATAAAACTTAAACCATAACAGCAACCATAAACCATACACAGCCCCAACCCTCACACCAGCCCCAGCCCTAATGCTAACCCCTCCAAACCACTTACACCAAGCCAAGTCTAATCAGATTATA
The DNA here is from genome assembly GCF_028023285.1 of Balaenoptera ricei. Classification (NCBI taxonomy): domain Eukaryota; kingdom Metazoa; phylum Chordata; class Mammalia; order Artiodactyla; family Balaenopteridae; genus Balaenoptera; species Balaenoptera ricei. The sequence continues at coordinate 1,620,919 of NW_026777415.1, read as the reverse complement.
CAACTACATCTTGAAAAAGAAAACTGGGGAATACTCTGGTGGCCCAGTGGTTAGGACTCTGTGCTTTCACTGCCAAGGGCTCGGGTTCGATCCCTGACTGGGGAACTAAGATCCCACGAGCCATGGGATGTGGCCAAAGTAAATAAATAATTAAAATGAAATAAAACCACTATTTTAAAAAAGATTTTAAAAATAAAGGAAAAAAAACAAGAAAACTACCCCAGTACAACTTATAAATAGGAATGTAAAAATCTATCACACAATAATAGCAACATGAAACCAACAGAACTTTAAATGGATAATGCCATAAGCAAGTATCTCTACACCAGGAATTTCAGGTTGCTCAACATATGAAAAGTAAGCAATGTATTCAACCACAATAATGGTGTGAAGTAAAAACACATAATCGTATCAATTAATGCAAAAAATCTACAATGAAAATCCAGTGTTATTTCATGAAAAACACTCAAGAAAGCAGGAATAAAAGGAAATGTGTTCAATATGGAAAAGAGTAGTACAAAAAGCCACAGCAAACATCATGCTCAACGTTAAAGACTGAAAGATTTACTCCTGAAATCAGGAACAGGGCCAGGAAGCTGGCCTTCATCACCGTTACTCAGTAGTGTACTGGAAGTTCTACCCAGAATCTTGAGGAAAGAAATAAAAGGCATCCATGGGTGAATGGAAAAATTAAAACCGTGTCTCTTCACAGAACATAGGTCACATCATCTTATATATAAAACTACCTATAATCAGCAAAGAAATTATTTCAGCTAATCAACTAATTAATAAGCAGTGTTACAGAACAAAACATCAATTCATGAAAATCTATCTTATATGCATACGCTGGCAAAAAATAATCTGAAAAAGAATTTATGAGAACAATTCCATTTTTAATAATGTCAACATCAATATTTAGGAGTATATTTAATCAAGGTACAAGACTTGTTTTTATGTATGTAAAGTTGTATGTTGGAAATTACTGGAAAGTCAATTACTTTTCAAAACATCATGTATGTCAACAGCATGCCAGAAAAGCAGAGAAAACATCAAACTTCCATATAGAAGCCAAGCCTTACCCAGATCCAGTTCACCCAAAGTCCACATGTCATTCAGAGGCACTGTGGGAAGGTTATATTAGGAGCCGCTGTCCTCCGTGTTGTGGACGACCTGGATATGGTAGAAACAGTGGGATTTTTGAATTCCAATTTTCCACTTCATTCCACAGAAAAACTATTAGAACTAATAAATCAATTCAGTAAAGTTGCAAAATCAATACACAGAAATCAGTTGCCTTTCTAATCACTAATAATGAACCATCAGAAAGAGAAAGAAAGCAACCCTATTTACAACTGCATCAAAAAGAACAAAATACCTGGGAATAAAGTCAACCAAGGAGGTGAAAGACCTGCACACTGAAAACTTGAAGACATTGATGAAGACATTGCAAAACACACCAATAAATGGAAAGATATCCTGTTCTCATGGAATGGAACAATTAATATTGTTAAAATATCCATGCTACCCGAAGCAGTGGACACAGGGAATGCAATCCCTCCCAAAATTCCATGGTATTTCCCCCCAAAATAGAGCAAATCCTCCTAATATCTGTGGGGAACCACAAAGGACCCCAAATAGCCAAAGAAACCCTGAAAAAAGAGAACGGGCATCTCCCTCCCTGCCGTCACACTCTGCTGAAAAGCTACAGTCACCAAAACAGTGTGGAACTGGCTCAAAACGGGCACAGGGACCAGAGGAACAGGACAGAGAGACCAGAATTCAACCCACACGGACGGGGTCGGTGAATTTATGACACAGGGACCAAGGACACACCAAGGAGCACGACACGCCCCACGATAAATGGTGCTGGGAAAACTGGACGCCCCATAACTCACGCTGGCTACCCTGCACACAAACCTGACCAAACACCCAGCTTTCCACGCCAAGCCCTCCCTCGCTCACACGAAGAGGGACCCCCTCAACGGTCAGTCGCCCACAGGAAGCTTCTCCCCACTTTTCCTCACCGTCTCTTCACCTTTTCCTCAGGCATCACCTGGGTCCTCAGGAAACCTAGTTCCCTAGTCAGCGTGGACGCAGCCCCACTTTGTCCTGAAGCCGAAACCCCAGCGAGTCCTAAGGAGACGGAGACCAAGCTCCTCTCAGCAGAGACGCTGAGCCGGGCGTCCTACCCGAAGGCCCCCGCCCCCGCCCCCGCGCCTGAGGCGGCTCAACTCCTCTCAGCTGCCCTCACAATCGAGTTCCATGGAATGAGCATGTGCTGTGGGTCAGAGACGCGAACTCGGCGCCACCCTGTGGTCAGTGCAGGAAGTGAAGGCCGCGCCTCCCTCACAGGTCACTGGGGGCAGCGTGCCCTACTGACAGGACTGCTGAATCCATTAAACTGGAAATTCAGACTGAAATGGAGTCTCTATCCCAAAAGTTTTCTAAAAGTAGTTAAGGAACAATTAATTGGAAACCATTTGGAATGAAGTGAATGTAGATGCAAACTTTACAACTTATACCAAATTCACTCAAAGTTATTCAGAGGCAAATTTTATTTTAGTTTATAATTTATGTTTGGCTGCGTTGGGTCTTCGTTGCTGCATGTGGGCTTCCTCTAGTTGCGTCGAGCGGGGCTACTCTTCGTTGTGGTGCACAGGCTTGTCATTGCGGTGGCTTCTCTTGTGGGCGAGCACGGGCTCTAGGCGCGCAGGCTTCAGTAGTTGTGCCGCGCAGGCTTGGTTGCTCTGCGGCATGTGGGATCTTCCCAGACCAGGGCTCGAACCCGTGTCCCCTGCATTGGCAGGCGGACTCTTAACCACTGCGTCACCAGGGAAGTCCCCACAGACAAACTTTAAATACAAAACTATTCAAGGGGCTTCCCTGGTGGCGCAGTGGTTGAGAATCTGCCTGCTAATGCAGGGGACACGGGTTCGAGCCCTGGTCTGGGAAGCTCCCACATGCCGCGGAGCAACTAGGCCCGTGAGCCACAACTCCTGAGCCTGCGCGTCTGGAGCCTGTGCTCCGCAACAAGAGAGGCCGCGATAGTGAGAGGCCCGCGCACCGCGATGACGAGTGGCCCCCGCTTGCCACAACTAGAGAAAGCCTTCGCACAGAAACGAAGACCCAACACAGCCAAAAATAAATAAATTAATTAATCAATTAAAAAGAAAAGCTGTCTCTCAAATTTAACTTCCAGAATATATTCAGGAAAAACGCATACGCCCTTTTTGGCCAACCAAAGAAGCGGGCAATGCAAATCAACACTACAAAGAGGTATCACTTCGAATCAGAAAAAAGGACCATCCTCACAAAGGGTAAAAACCAGATATGCAGGACAAGGAGAGGAGAAAAGGGAGCCTCGTTACGCTGAAGGGGGGAAGGTAAATTGCCAACGGCCACTCTGGAGAAGTGTGCTGTGTTTCCTAAAACATCTAAAAAACAGAGCTACAAAGCATAGGGCGCTTCCACTCATGGGCCTATATGTTGGAAAATCCAAAAATCCACAGGACGCAGGCACCCCGTTTACTGCTGCTATGCTTACAACAGCCTCGACTTGGGTACAACTTCATAGTCCTTGGAAGGAAAAAATGGTGAAAGAAAATTTGATACTTAAGCACAACGGAATATTACTCAGCCCTGAAATCAATGAAATGAGGCCAGTTGCAGCGACTCCGGGGGACTTATGTATGGTCATTGAGAGTGAAATAAGTTAGACAGCAAAAGAAACTTATCATAAGATATCACTTATAAAGGGAATCTAAAAATCGCCAACCGTGAACTGAATTACAAACAGAACACCATCACACATTTACAAAACACACTTACGGCTGCTTAAGGGGAAAAGTGTGGCGCGTTGATGCATAAACCAGGAGGTTGAAATTGGCACAGATACCGTTCCATACGCCAATAATGTAATCGCCAAGACATACTCATTGTTCAAGGAACTGGACTCAGCACACTCTATTCACAGAAAAAACATATATCTGACTACTAGAAACTAGAAAAGAATTTATTGATGTCTCTCTGTAAGTGACTCAGGTGGATGTACAGCACCAAGAAACACAACATTGCAAATCAGCTACACCCCATTATAAAAATTAATTATAAAAAGAGAAAGACAGTGAGAGAGAGAGGAATTCTTACAAAATTCAAACAGGGGCTGTGAGGCAACTGGACTGACCACATCTACACTCACAGCTGAATGGGACGTAAGGCTGGACACCCTAACCCTAAACCCTAACCCTACCTTAACCCTAACCCTAACCCAACACTAACCCTAACCCTAAACCTAAACCCTAACCCTAACCCCTAACCCTAACCCAACCCTAAGCCTAACCCTAACCCCTAGCCCTAGCCCTAGCCCTAACCCTGACCCTAACCCCTAACCCTTAACCCCTAACCCCTAACCCTAACCAAGTTCACAAGTAAACTTCTCGCCCACCTGGAGAGAGCGATTTCATTTTAAAGAGTAAAGACACAATCAGCTCAGTAATTGGCCACGGGGGCTGGAGGGGCCAAGGCTAACCTGAGCTGGAGGAACGTGGGTGCCTGCCTGGATGCTCAGAGGCCAAGGGCTGTCCTGAGACCTGCTTGGACACCCATGCAGATGGAACAAACGATCCGCCCAGTCCCAAGAGGGCCCCACCAGCCCTCACGAACGCAACACCAGACTTCCCTGGTGGCGCAGTGGTTAAGAATCCACCTGCCAATGCAGGGGACACGGGTTTGAGCCCTGGTCCGGGAAGATCCCACATGCTGTGGAGCAACTAAGCCCGTGCACCACAACTACTGAGCCTGCGCTCTAGAACCCGCGAGCCACAACTGCTGAAGCCCACGCGCTTAGAGCCTGTGCTCTGCAACAAGAGAAGCCACCGCAATGAGAAGCCCCCACTCGCCGCAACTAGAGAAAGCCTCCGTGCAGCAATGCAGACCCAACACAGCCCAAAATTAATTAATTAATTAATTAATTAAGAAAAAAAAAAGGCAGCACCTGGGGGCTGGCAGACTGAGGCACCAAGTCTTACATCACGTCTACTTAGTATCCTGCATGTCAGGGCCATGCTGGACCTGGGGCTGCCCAGACAGAGTGGGGCCTGCATCACCCTTCCCAGGAGGGAGGGTGGAGGGAAACCCTGCATGACCTCTGAGGCCCTAAGAACCCTTGACTAAGGCTGAGCTCAATTTGAAACAGTGGGTGACCAGAGCAGACATTTCATTCATCTATCAATGAGAATCCAGCACTGGAGGAGCAGAAAACAATGGCCTCGCTCAACCTTGACGCTAATCCTGACATGGACCCTAACCCTAAACTCTGATCCTGACCCTAAGCCCTGACCTAACCTTAGCCTAACCCGTACCCTAAACCTGTACCTTACCCTAACCCATGCTCTACCCGTATCCTACCTGTACCCCAATTCTCACCCATACCCTAACACCCACTCTAACACAGAACCCTAACACCCTGAGACCAAAACCATAAACCTTAACCAATAAGCAAAACCATAACCATAACCAAACCATAAAATATATTCATTAACCATACCCATAAATAACTCATTAACCATAAAACTTAAACCATAACAGCAACCATAAACCATACACAGCCCCAACCCTCACACCAGCCCCAGCCCTAATGCTAACCCCTCCAAACCACTTACACCAAGCCAAGTCTAATCAGATTATACAACTACATCTTGAAAAAGAAAACTGGGGAATACTCTGGTGGCCCAGTGGTTAGGACTCTGTGCTTTCACTGCCAAGGGCTCGGGTTCGATCCCTGACTGGGGAACTAAGATCCCACGAGCCATGGGATGTGGCCAAAGTAAATAAATAATTAAAATGAAATAAAACCACTATTTTAAAAAAGATTTTAAAAATAAAGGAAGAAAAACAAGAAAACTACCCCAGTACAACTTATAAATAGGAATGTAAAAATCTATCACAGAATAATAGCAACATGAAACCAACAGAACTTTAAATGGATAATGCCATAAGCAAGTATCTCTACACCAGGAATTTCAGGTTGCTCAACATATGAAAAGTAAGCAATGTATTCAACCACAATAATGGTGTGAAGTAAAAACACATAATCGTATCAATTAATGCAAAAAATCTACAATGAAAATCCAGTGTTATTTCATGAAAAACACTCAAGAAAGCAGGAATAAAAGGAAATGTGTTCAATATGGAAAAGAGTAGTACAAAAAGCCACAGCAAACATCATGCTCAACGTTAAAGACTGAAAGATTTACTCCTGAAATCAGGAACAGGGCCAGGAAGCTGGCCTTCATCACCGTTACTCAGTAGTGTACTGGAAGTTCTACCCAGAATCTTGAGGAAAGAAAGAAAAGGCATCCATGGGTGAATGGAAAAATTAAAACCGGGTCTCTTCACAGAACATAGGTCACATCATCTTATATATAAAACTACCTATAATCAGCAAAGAAATTATTTGAGCTAATCAACTAATTAATAAGCAAAGTTACAGAACAAAATATCAAGTCATGAAAATCTATCTTATATGCATCCGCTGGCAAAAAATAATCTGAAAAAGAATTTATGAGAACAATTCCATTTTTAATAATGTCAACATCAATATTTAGGAGTATATTTAATCAAGGTACAAGACTTGTTTTTATGTATGTAAAGTTGTATGTTGGAAATTACTGGAAAGTCAATTACTTTTCAAAACATCATGTATGTCAACAGCATGCCAGAAAAGCAGAGAAAACATCAAACTTCCATATAGAAGCCAAGCCTTACCCAGATCCAGTTCACCCAAAGTCCACATGTCATTCAGAGGCACTGTGGGAAGGTTATATTAGGAGCCGCTGTCCTCCGTGTTGTGGACGACCTGGATATGGTAGAAACAGTGGGATTTTTGAATTCCAATTTTCCACTTCATTCCACAAAAACACTATTAGAACTAATAAATCAATTCAGTAAAGTTGCAAAATCAATACACAGAAATCAGTTGCCTTTCTAATCACTAATAATGAACCATCAGAAAGAGAAAGAAAGCAACCCTATTTACAACTGCATCAAAAAGAACAAAATACCTGGGAATAAAGTCAACCAAGGAGGTGAAAGACCTGCACACTGAAAACTTGAAGACATTGATGAAGACATTGCAAGACACACCAATAAATGGAAAGATATCCTGTTCTCATGGAATGGAACAATTAATATTGTTAAAATATCCATGCTACCCGAAGCAGTGGACACAGTGAATGCAATCCCTCCCAAAATTCCATGGTATTTTCCCCCAAAATAGAGCTAATCCTCCTAATATCTGTGGGGAACCACAAAGGACCCCAAATAGCCAAAGAAACCCTGAAAAAAGAGAACGGGCATCTCCCTCCCTGCCGTCACACTCTGCTGAGAAGCTACAGTCACCAAAACAGTGTGGAACTGGCTCAAAACGGGCACAGGGACCAGAGGAACAGGACAGAGAGACCAGAATTCAACCCACACGGACGGGGTCGGTGAATTTATGACACAGGGACCAAGGACACACCAAGGAGCACGACACGCCCCACGATAAATGGTGCTGGGAAAACTGGACGCCCCATAACTCACGCTGGCTACCCTGCACACAAACCTGACCAAACACCCAGCTTTCCACGCCAAGCCCTCCCTCGCTCACACGAAGAGGGACCCCCTCAACGGTCAGTCGCCCACAGGAAGCTTCTCCCCACTTTTCCTCACCGTCTCTTCACCTTTTCCTCAGGCATCACCTGGGTCCTCAGGAAACCTAGTTCCCTAGTCAGCGTGGACGCAGCCCCACTTTGTCCTGAAGCCGAAACCCCAGCGAGTCCTAAGGAGACGGAGACCAAGCTCCTCTCAGCAGAGACGCTGAGCCGGGCGTCCTACCCGAAGGCCCCCGCCCCCGCCCCCGCGCCTGAGGTGGCTCAACTCCTCTCAGCTGCCCTCACAATCGAGTTCCATGGAATGAGCATGTGCTGTGGGTCAGAGACGCGAACTCGGCGCCACCCTGTGGTCAGTGCAGGAAGTGAAGGCCGCGCCTCCCTCACAGGTCACTGGGGGCAGCGTGCCCTACTGACAGGACTGCTGAATCCATTAAACTGGAAATTCAGACTGAAATGGAGTCTCTATCCCAAAAGTTTTCTAAAAGTAGTTAAGGAACAATTAATTGGAAACCATTTGGAATGAAGTGAATGTAGATGCAAACTTTACAACTTATACCAAATTCACTCAAAGTTATTCAGAGGCAAATTTTATTTTAGTTTATAATTTATGTTTGGCTGCGTTGGGTCTTCGTTGCTGCATGTGGGCTTCCTCTAGTTGCGTCGAGCGGGGCTACTCTTCGTTGTGGTGCACAGGCTTGTCATTGCGGTGGCTTCTCTTGTGGGCGAGCACGGGCTCTAGGCGCGCAGGCTTCAGTAGTTGTGCCGCGCAGGCTTGGTTGCTCTGCGGCATGTGGGATCTTCCCAGACCAGGGCTCGAACCCGTGTCCCCTGCATTGGCAGGCGGACTCTTAACCACTGCGTCACCAGGGAAGTCCCCACAGACAAACTTTAAATACAAAACTATTCAAGGGGCTTCCCTGGTGGCGCAGTGGTTGAGAATCTGCCTGCTAATGCAGGGGACACGGGTTCGAGCCCTGGTCTGGGAAGCTCCCACATGCCGCGGAGCAACTAGGCCCGTGAGCCACAACTCCTGAGCCTGCGCGTCTGGAGCCTGTGCTCCGCAACAAGAGAGGCCGCGATAGTGAGAGGCCCGCGCACCGCGATGACGAGTGGCCCCCGCTTGCCACAACTAGAGAAAGCCTTCGCACAGAAACGAAGACCCAACACAGCCAAAAATAAATAAATTAATTAATCAATTAAAAAGAAAAGCTGTCTCTCAAATTTAACTTCCAGAATATATTCAGGAAAAACGCATACGCCCTTTTTGGCCAACCAAAGAAGCGGGCAATGCAAATCAACACTACAAAGAGGTATCACTTCGAATCAGAAAAAAGGACCATCCTCACAAAGGGTAAAAACCAGATATGCAGGACAAGGAGAGGAGAAAAGGGAGCCTCGTTACGCTGAAGGGGGGAAGGTAAATTGCCAACGGCCACTCTGGAGAAGTGTGCTGTGTTTCCTAAAACATCTAAAAAACAGAGCTACAAAGCATAGGGCGCTTCCACTCATGGGCCTATATGTTGGAAAATCCAAAAATCCACAGGACGCAGGCACCCCGTTTACTGCTGCTATGCTTACAACAGCCTCGACTTGGGTACAACTTCATAGTCCTTGGAAGGAAAAAATGGTGAAAGAAAATTTGATACTTAAGCACAACGGAATATTACTCAGCCCTGAAATCAATGAAATGAGGCCAGTTGCAGCGACTCCGGGGGACTTATGTATGGTCATTGAGAGTGAAATAAGTTAGACAGCAAAAGAAACTTATCATAAGATATCACTTATAAAGGGAATCTAAAAATCGCCAACCGTGAACTGAATTACAAACAGAACACCATCACACATTTACAAAACACACTTACGGCTGCTTAAGGGGAAAAGTGTGGCGCGTTGATGCATAAACCAGGAGGTTGAAATTGGCACAGATACCGTTCCATACGCCAATAATGTAATCGCCAAGACATACTCATTGTTCAAGGAACTGGACTCAGCACACTCTATTCACAGAAAAAACATATATCTGACTACTAGAAACTAGAAAAGAATTTATTGATGTCTCTCTGTAAGTGACTCAGGTGGATGTACAGCACCAAGAAACACAACATTGCAAATCAGCTACACCCCATTATAAAAATTAATTATAAAAAGAGAAAGACAGTGAGAGAGAGAGGAATTCTTACAAAATTCAAACAGGGGCTGTGAGGCAACTGGACTGACCACATCTACACTCACAGCTGAATGGGACGTAAGGCTGGACACCCTAACCCTAAACCCTAACCCTACCTTAACCCTAACCCTAACCCAACACTAACCCTAACCCTAAACCTAAACCCTAACCCTAACCCCTAACCCTAACCCAACCCTAAGCCTAACCCTAACCCCTAGCCCTAGCCCTAGCCCTAACCCTGACCCTAACCCCTAACCCTTAACCCCTAACCCCTAACCCTAACCAAGTTCACAAGTAAACTTCTCGCCCACCTGGAGAGAGCGATTTCATTTTAAAGAGTAAAGACACAATCAGCTCAGTAATTGGCCACGGGGGCTGGAGGGGCCAAGGCTAACCTGAGCTGGAGGAACGTGGGTGCCTGCCTGGATGCTCAGAGGCCAAGGGCTGTCCTGAGACCTGCTTGGACACCCATGCAGATGGAACAAACGATCCGCCCAGTCCCAAGAGGGCCCCACCAGCCCTTACGAACGCAACACCAGACTTCCCTGGTGGCGCAGTGGTTAAGAATCCACCTGCCAATGCAGGGGACACGGGTTTGAGCCCTGGTCCGGGAAGATCCCACATGCTGTGGAGCAACTAAGCCCGTGCACCACAACTACTGAGCCTGCGCTCTAGAACCCGCGAGCCCCAACTGCTGAAGCCCACGCGCTTAGAGCCTGTGCTCTGCAACAAGAGAAGCCACCGCAATGAGAAGCCCCCACTCGCCGCAACTAGAGAAAGCCTCCGGGCAGCAATGCAGACCCAACACAGCCCAAAATTCATTAATTAATTAATTAATTAAGAAAAAAAAAAGGCAGCACCTGGGGGCTGGCAGACTGATGCACCAAGTCTTACATCACGTCTACTTAGTATCCTGCATGTCAGGGCCATGCTGGACCTGGGGCTGCCCAGACAGAGTGGGGCCTGCATCACCCTTCCCAGGAGGGAGGGTGGAGGGAAACCCTGCATGACCTCTGAGGCCCTAAGAACCCTTGACTAAGGCTGAGCTCAATTTGAAACAGTGGGTGACCAGAGCAGACATTTCATTCATCTATCAATGAGAATCCAGCACTGGAGGAGCAGAAAACAATGGCCTCGCTCAACCTTGACGCTAATCCTGACATGGACCCTAACCCTAAACTCTGATCCTGACCCTAAGCCCTGACCTAACCTTAGCCTAACCCGTACCCTAAACCTGTACCTTACCCTAACCCATGCTCTACCCGTATCCTACCTGTACCCCAATTCTCACCCATACCCTAACACCCACTCTAACACAGAACCCTAACACCCTGAGACCAAAACCATAAACCTTAACCAATAAGCAAAACCATAACCATAACCAAACCATAAAATATATTCATTAACCATACCCATAAATAACTCATTAACCATAAAACTTAAACCATAACAGCAACCATAAACCATACACAGCCCCAACCCTCACACCAGCCCCAGCCCTAATGCTAACCCCTCCAAACCACTTACACCAAGCCAAGTCTAATCAGATTATACAACTACATCTTGAAAAAGAAAACTGGGGAATACTCTGGTGGCCCAGTGGTTAGGACTCTGTGCTTTCACTGCCAAGGGCTCGGGTTCGATCCCTGACTGGGGAACTAAGATCCCACGAGCCATGGGATGTGGCCAAAGTAAATAAATAATTAAAATGAAATAAAACCACTATTTTAAAAAAGATTTTAAAAATAAAGGAAAAAAAACAAGAAAACTACCCCAGTACAACTTATAAATAGGAATGTAAAAATCTATCACACAATAATAGCAACATGAAACCAACAGAACTTTAAATGGATAATGCCATAAGCAAGTATCTCTACACCAGGAATTTCAGGTTGCTCAACATATGAAAAGTAAGCAATGTATTCAACCACAATAATGGTGTGAAGTAAAAACACATAATCGTATCAATTAATGCAAAAAATCTACAATGAAAATCCAGTGTTATTTCATGAAAAACACTCAAGAAAGCAGGAATAAAAGGAAATGTGTTCAATATGGAAAAGAGTAGTACAAAAAGCCACAGCAAACATCATGCTCAACGTTAAAGACTGAAAGATTTACTCCTGAAATCAGGAACAGGGCCAGGAAGCTGGCCTTCATCACCGTTACTCAGTAGTGTACTGGAAGTTCTACCCAGAATCTTGAGGAAAGAAAGAAAAGGCATCCATGGGTGAATGGAAAAATTAAAACCGGGTCTCTTCACAGAACATAGGTCACATCATCTTATATATAAAACTACCTATAATCAGCAAAGAAATTATTTGAGCTAATCAACTAATTAATAAGCAGTGTTACAGAACAAAACATCAAGTCATGAAAATCTATCTTATATGCATCCGCTGGCAAAAAATAATCTGAAAAAGAATTTATGAGAACAATTCCATTTTTAATAATGTCAACATCAATATTTAGGAGTATATTTAATCAAGGTACAAGACTTGTTTTTATGTATGTAAAGTTGTATGTTGGAAATTACTGGAAAGTCAATTACTTTTCAAAACATCATGTATGTCAACAGCATGCCAGAAAAGCAGAGAAAACATCAAACTTCCATATAGAAGCCAAGCCTTACCCAGATCCAGTTCACCCAAAGTCCACATGTCATTCAGAGGCACTGTGGGAAGGTTATATTAGGAGCCGCTGTCCTCCGTGTTGTGGACGACCTGGATATGGTAGAAACAGTGGGATTTTTGAATTCCAATTTTCCACTTCATTCCACAGAAAAACTATTAGAACTAATAAATCAATTCAGTAAAGTTGCAAAATCAATACACAGAAATCAGTTGCCTTTCTAATCACTAATAATGAACCATCAGAAAGAGAAAGAAAGCAACCCTATTTACAACTGCATCAAAAAGAACAAAATACCTGGGAATAAAGTCAACCAAGGAGGTGAAAGACCTGCACACTGAAAACTTGAAGACATTGATGAAGACATTGCAAAACACACCAATAAATGGAAAGATATCCTGTTCTCATGGAATGGAACAATTAATATTGTTAAAATATCCATGCTACCCGAAGCAGTGGACACAGGGAATGCAATCCCTCCCAAAATTCCATGGTATTTCCCCCCAAAATAGAGCAAATCCTCCTAATATCTGTGGGGAACCACAAAGGACCCCAAATAGCCAAAGAAACCCTGAAAAAAGAGAACGGGCATCTCCCTCCCTGCCGTCACACTCTGCTGAAAAGCTACAGTCACCAAAACAGTGTGGAACTGGCTCAAAACGGGCACAGGGACCAGAGGAACAGGACAGAGAGACCAGAATTCAACCCACACGGACGGGGTCGGTGAATTTATGACACAGGGACCAAGGACACACCAAGGAGCACGACACGCCCCACGATAAATGGTGCTGGGAAAACTGGACGCCCCATAACTCACGCTGGCTACCCTGCACACAAACCTGACCAAACACCCAGCTTTCCACGCCAAGCCCTCCCTCGCTCACACGAAGAGGGACCCCCTCAACGGTCAGTCGCCCACAGGAAGCTTCTCCCCACTTTTCCTCACCGTCTCTTCACCTTTTCCTCAGGCATCACCTGGGTCCTCAGGAAACCTAGTTCCCTAGTCAGCGTGGACGCAGCCCCACTTTGTCCTGAAGCCGAAACCCCAGCGAGTCCTAAGGAGACGGAGACCAAGCTCCTCTCAGCAGAGACGCTGAGCCGGGCGTCCTACCCGAAGGCCCCCGCCCCCGCCCCCGCGCCTGAGGCGGCTCAACTCCTCTCAGCTGCCCTCACAATCGAGTTCCATGGAATGAGCATGTGCTGTGGGTCAGAGACGCGAACTCGGCGCCACCCTGTGGTCAGTGCAGGAAGTGAAGGCCGCGCCTCCCTCACAGGTCACTGGGGGCAGCGTGCCCTACTGACAGGACTGCTGAATCCATTAAACTGGAAATTCAGACTGAAATGGAGTCTCTATCCCAAAAGTTTTCTAAAAGTAGTTAAGGAACAATTAATTGGAAACCATTTGGAATGAAGTGAATGTAGATGCAAACTTTACAACTTATACCAAATTCACTCAAAGTTATTCAGAGGCAAATTTTATTTTAGTTTATAATTTATGTTTGGCTGCGTTGGGTCTTCGTTGCTGCATGTGGGCTTCCTCTAGTTGCGTCGAGCGGGGCTACTCTTCGTTGTGGTGCACAGGCTTGTCATTGCGGTGGCTTCTCTTGTGGGCGAGCACGGGCTCTAGGCGCGCAGGCTTCAGTAGTTGTGCCGCGCAGGCTTGGTTGCTCTGCGGCATGTGGGATCTTCCCAGACCAGGGCTCGAACCCGTGTCCCCTGCATTGGCAGGCGGACTCTTAACCACTGCGTCACCAGGGAAGTCCCCACAGACAAACTTTAAATACAAAACTATTCAAGGGGCTTCCCTGGTGGCGCAGTGGTTGAGAATCTGCCTGCTAATGCAGGGGACACGGGTTCGAGCCCTGGTCTGGGAAGCTCCCACATGCCGCGGAGCAACTAGGCCCGTGAGCCACAACTCCTGAGCCTGCGCGTCTGGAGCCTGTGCTCCGCAACAAGAGAGGCCGCGATAGTGAGAGGCCCGCGCACCGCGATGACGAGTGGCCCCCGCTTGCCACAACTAGAGAAAGCCTTCGCACAGAAACGAAGACCCAACACAGCCAAAAATAAATAAATTAATTAATCAATTAAAAAGAAAAGCTGTCTCTCAAATTTAACTTCCAGAATATATTCAGGAAAAACGCATACGCCCTTTTTGGCCAACCAAAGAAGCGGGCAATGCAAATCAACACTACAAAGAGGTATCACTTCGAATCAGAAAAAAGGACCATCCTCACAAAGGGTAAAAACCAGATATGCAGGACAAGGAGAGGAGAAAAGGGAGCCTCGTTACGCTGAAGGGGGGAAGGTAAATTGCCAACGGCCACTCTGGAGAAGTGTGCTGTGTTTCCTAAAACATCTAAAAAACAGAGCTACAAAGCATAGGGCGCTTCCACTCATGGGCCTATATGTTGGAAAATCCAAAAATCCACAGGACGCAGGCACCCCGTTTACTGCTGCTATGCTTACAACAGCCTCGACTTGGGTACAACTTCATAGTCCTTGGAAGGAAAAAATGGTGAAAGAAAATTTGATACTTAAGCACAACGGAATATTACTCAGCCCTGAAATCAATGAAATGAGGCCAGTTGCAGCGACTCCGGGGGACTTATGTATGGTCATTGAGAGTGAAATAAGTTAGACAGCAAAAGAAACTTATCATAAGATATCACTTATAAAGGGAATCTAAAAATCGCCAACCGTGAACTGAATTACAAACAGAACACCATCACACATTTACAAAACACACTTACGGCTGCTTAAGGGGAAAAGTGTGGCGCATTGATGCATAAACCAGGAGGTTGAAATTGGCACAGATACCGTTCCATACGCCAATAATGTAATCGCCAAGACATACTCATTGTTCAAGGAACTGGACTCAGCACACTCTATTCACAGAAAAAACATATATCTGACTACTAGAAACTAGAAAAGAATTTATTGATGTCTCTCTGTAAGTGACTCAGGTGGATGTACAGCACCAAGAAACACAACATTGCAAATCAGCTACACCCCATTATAAAAATTAATTATAAAAAGAGAAAGACAGTGAGAGAGAGAGGAATTCTTACAAAATTCAAACAGGGGCTGTGAGGCAACTGGACTGACCACATCTACACTCACAGCTGAATGGGACGTAAGGCTGGACACCCTAACCCTAAACCCTAACCCTACCTTAACCCTAACCCTAACCCAACACTAACCCTAACCCTAAACCTAAACCCTAACCCTAACCCCTAACCCTAACCCAACCCTAAGCCTAACCCTAACCCCTAGCCCTAGCCCTAGCCCTAACCCTGACCCTAACCCCTAACCCTTAACCCCTAACCCCTAACCCTAACCAAGTTCACAAGTAAACTTCTCGCCCACCTGGAGAGAGCGATTTCATTTTAAAGAGTAAAGACACAATCAGCTCAGTAATTGGCCACGGGGGCTGGAGGGGCCAAGGCTAACCTGAGCTGGAGGAACGTGGGTGCCTGCCTGGATGCTCAGAGGCCAAGGGCTGTCCTGAGACCTGCTTGGACACCCATGCAGATGGAACAAACGATCCGCCCAGTCCCAAGAGGGCCCCACCAGCCCTCACGAACGCAACACCAGACTTCCCTGGTGGCGCAGTGGTTAAGAATCCACCTGCCAATGCAGGGGACACGGGTTTGAGCCCTGGTCCGGGAAGATCCCACATGCTGTGGAGCAACTAAGCCCGTGCACCACAACTACTGAGCCTGCGCTCTAGAACCCGCGAGCCACAACTGCTGAAGCCCACGCGCTTAGAGCCTGTGCTCTGCAACAAGAGAAGCCACCGCAATGAGAAGCCCCCACTCGCCGCAACTAGAGAAAGCCTCCGTGCAGCAATGCAGACCCAACACAGCCCAAAATTAATTAATTAATTAATTAATTAAGAAAAAAAAAAGGCAGCACCTGGGGGCTGGCAGACTGAGGCACCAAGTCTTACATCACGTCTACTTAGTATCCTGCATGTCAGGGCCATGCTGGACCTGGGGCTGCCCAGACAGAGTGGGGCCTGCATCACCCTTCCCAGGAGGGAGGGTGGAGGGAAACCCTGCATGACCTCTGAGGCCCTAAGAACCCTTGACTAAGGCTGAGCTCAATTTGAAACAGTGGGTGACCAGAGCAGACATTTCATTCATCTATCAATGAGAATCCAGCACTGGAGGAGCAGAAAACAATGGCCTCGCTCAACCTTGACGCTAATCCTGACATGGACCCTAACCCTAAACTCTGATCCTGACCCTAAGCCCTGACCTAACCTTAGCCTAACCCGTACCCTAAACCTGTACCTTACCCTAACCCATGCTCTACCCGTATCCTACCTGTACCCCAATTCTCACCCATACCCTAACACCCACTCTAACACAGAACCCTAACACCCTGAGACCAAAACCATAAACCTTAACCAATAAGCAAAACCATAACCATAACCAAACCATAAAATATATTCATTAACCATACCCATAAATAACTCATTAACCATAAAACTTAAACCATAACAGCAACCATAAACCATACACAGCCCCAACCCTCACACCAGCCCCAGCCCTAATGCTAACCCCTCCAAACCACTTACACCAAGCCAAGTCTAATCAGATTATACAACTACATCTTGAAAAAGAAAACTGGGGAATACTCTGGTGGCCCAGTGGTTAGGACTCTGTGCTTTCACTGCCAAGGGCTCGGGTTCGATCCCTGACTGGGGAACTAAGATCCCACGAGCCATGGGATGTGGCCAAAGTAAATAAATAATTAAAATGAAATAAAACCACTATTTTAAAAAAGATTTTAAAAATAAAGGAAAAAAAACAAGAAAACTACCCCAGTACAACTTATAAATAGGAATGTAAAAATCTATCACACAATAATAGCAACATGAAACCAACAGAACTTTAAATGGATAATGCCATAAGCAAGTATCTCTACACCAGGAATTTCAGGTTGCTCAACATATGAAAAGTAAGCAATGTATTCAACCACAATAATGGTGTGAAGTAAAAACACATAATCGTATCAATTAATGCAAAAAATCTACAATGAAAATCCAGTGTTATTTCATGAAAAACACTCAAGAAAGCAGGAATAAAAGGAAATGTGTTCAATATGGAAAAGAGTAGTACAAAAAGCCACAGCAAACATCATGCTCAACGTTAAAGACTGAAAGATTTACTCCTGAAATCAGGAACAGGGCCAGGAAGCTGGCCTTCATCACCGTTACTCAATAGTGTACTGGAAGTTCTACCCAGAATCTTGAGGAAAGAAAGAAAAGGCATCCATGGGTGAATGGAAAAATTAAAACCGGGTCTCTTCACAGAACATAGGTCACATCATCTTATATATAAAACTACCTATAATCAGCAAAGAAATTATTTGAGCTAATCAACTAATTAATAAGCAAAGTTACAGAACAAAATATCAAGTCATGAAAATCTATCTTATATGCATCCGCTGGCAAAAAATAATCTGAAAAAGAATTTATGAGAACAATTCCATTTTTAATAATGTCAACATCAATATTTAGGAGTATATTTAATCAAGGTACAAGACTTGTTTTTATGTATGTAAAGTTGTATGTTGGAAATTACTGGAAAGTCAATTACTTTTCAAAACATCATGTATGTCAACAGCATGCCAGAAAAGCAGAGAAAACATCAAACTTCCATATAGAAGCCAAGCCTTACCCAGATCCAGTTCACCCAAAGTCCACATGTCATTCAGAGGCACTGTGGGAAGGTTATATTAGGAGCCGCTGTCCTCCGTGTTGTGGACGACCTGGATATGGTAGAAACAGTGGGATTTTTGAATTCCAATTTTCCACTTCATTCCACAGAAAAACTATTAGAACTAATAAATCAATTCAGTAAAGTTGCAAAATCAATACACAGAAATCAGTTGCCTTTCTAATCACTAATAATGAACCATCAGAAAGAGAAAGAAAGCAACCCTATTTACAACTGCATCAAAAAGAACAAAATACCTGGGAATAAAGTCAACCAAGGAGGTGAAAGACCTGCACACTGAAAACTTGAAGACATTGATGAAGACATTGCAAGACACACCAATAAATGGAAAGATATCCTGTTCTCATGGAATGGAACAATTAATATTGTTAAAATATCCATGCTACCCGAAGCAGTGGACACAGGGAATGCAATCCCTCCCAAAATTCCATGGTATTTTCCCCCAAAATAGAGCTAATCCTCCTAATATCTGTGGGGAACCACAAAGGACCCCAAATAGCCAAAGAAACCCTGAAAAAAGAGAACGGGCATCTCCCTCCCTGCCGTCACACTCTGCTGAGAAGCTACAGTCACCAAAACAGTGTGGAACTGGCTCAAAACGGGCACAGGGACCAGAGGAACAGGACAGAGAGACCAGAATTCAACCCACACGGACGGGGTCGGTGAATTTATGACACAGGGACCAAGGACACACCAAGGAGCACGACACGCCCCACGATAAATGGTGCTGGGAAAACTGGACGCCCCATAACTCACGCTGGCTACCCTGCACACAAACCTGACCAAACACCCAGCTTTCCACGCCAAGCCCTCCCTCGCTCACACGAAGAGGGACCCCCTCAACGGTCAGTCGCCCACAGGAAGCTTCTCCCCACTTTTCCTCACCGTCTCTTCACCTTTTCCTCAGGCATCACCTGGGTCCTCAGGAAACCTAGTTCCCTAGTCAGCGTGGACGCAGCCCCACTTTGTCCTGAAGCCGAAACCCCAGCGAGTCCTAAGGAGACGGAGACCAAGCTCCTCTCAGCAGAGACGCTGAGCCGGGCGTCCTACCCGAAGGCCCCCGCCCCCGCCCCCGCGCCTGAGGCGGCTCAACTCCTCTCAGCTGCCCTCACAATCGAGTTCCATGGAATGAGCATGTGCTGTGGGTCAGAGACGCGAACTCGGCGCCACCCTGTGGTCAGTGCAGGAAGTGAAGGCCGCGCCTCCCTCACAGGTCACTGGGGGCAGCGTGCCCTACTGACAGGACTGCTGAATCCATTAAACTGGAAATTCAGACTGAAATGGAGTCTCTATCCCAAAAGTTTTCTAAAAGTAGTTAAGGAACAATTAATTGGAAACCATTTGGAATGAAGTGAATGTAGATGCAAACTTTACAACTTATACCAAATTCACTCAAAGTTATTCAGAGGCAAATTTTATTTTAGTTTATAATTTATGTTTGGCTGCGTTGGGTCTTCGTTGCTGCATGTGGGCTTCCTCTAGTTGCGTCGAGCGGGGCTACTCTTCGTTGTGGTGCACAGGCTTGTCATTGCGGTGGCTTCTCTTGTGGGCGAGCACGGGCTCTAGGCGCGCAGGCTTCAGTAGTTGTGCCGCGCAGGCTTGGTTGCTCTGCGGCATGTGGGATCTTCCCAGACCAGGGCTCGAACCCGTGTCCCCTGCATTGGCAGGCGGACTCTTAACCACTGCGTCACCAGGGAAGTCCCCACAGACAAACTTTAAATACAAAACTATTCAAGGGGCTTCCCTGGTGGCGCAGTGGTTGAGAATCTGCCTGCTAATGCAGGGGACACGGGTTCGAGCCCTGGTCTGGGAAGCTCCCACATGCCGCGGAGCAACTAGGCCCGTGAGCCACAACTCCTGAGCCTGCGCGTCTGGAGCCTGTGCTCCGCAACAAGAGAGGCCGCGATAGTGAGAGGCCCGCGCACCGCGATGACGAGTGGCCCCCGCTTGCCACAACTAGAGAAAGCCTTCGCACAGAAACGAAGACCCAACACAGCCAAAAATAAATAAATTAATTAATCAATTAAAAAGAAAAGCTGTCTCTCAAATTTAACTTCCAGAATATATTCAGGAAAAACGCATACGCCCTTTTTGGCCAACCAAAGAAGCGGGCAATGCAAATCAACACTACAAAGAGGTATCACTTCGAATCAGAAAAAAGGACCATCCTCACAAAGGGTAAAAACCAGATATGCAGGACAAGGAGAGGAGAAAAGGGAGCCTCGTTACGCTGAAGGGGGGAAGGTAAATTGCCAACGGCCACTCTGGAGAAGTGTGCTGTGTTTCCTAAAACATCTAAAAAACAGAGCTACAAAGCATAGGGCGCTTCCACTCATGGGCCTATATGTTGGAAAATCCAAAAATCCACAGGACGCAGGCACCCCGTTTACTGCTGCTATGCTTACAACAGCCTCGACTTGGGTACAACTTCATAGTCCTTGGAAGGAAAAAATGGTGAAAGAAAATTTGATACTTAAGCACAACGGAATATTACTCAGCCCTGAAATCAATGAAATGAGGCCAGTTGCAGCGACTCCGGGGGACTTATGTATGGTCATTGAGAGTGAAATAAGTTAGACAGCAAAAGAAACTTATCATAAGATATCACTTATAAAGGGAATCTAAAAATCGCCAACCGTGAACTGAATTACAAACAGAACACCATCACACATTTACAAAACACACTTACGGCTGCTTAAGGGGAAAAGTGTGGCGCATTGATGCATAAACCAGGAGGTTGAAATTGGCACAGATACCGTTCCATACGCCAATAATGTAATCGCCAAGACATACTCATTGTTCAAGGAACTGGACTCAGCACACTCTATTCACAGAAAAAACATATATCTGACTACTAGAAACTAGAAAAGAATTTATTGATGTCTCTCTGTAAGTGACTCAGGTGGATGTACAGCACCAAGAAACACAACATTGCAAATCAGCTACACCCCATTATAAAAATTAATTATAAAAAGAGAAAGACAGTGAGAGAGAGAGGAATTCTTACAAAATTCAAACAGGGGCTGTGAGGCAACTGGACTGACCACATCTACACTCACAGCTGAATGGGACGTAAGGCTGGACACCCTAACCCTAAACCCTAACCCTACCTTAACCCTAACCCTAACCCAACACTAACCCTAACCCTAAACCTAAACCCTAACCCTAACCCCTAACCCTAACCCAACCCTAAGCCTAACCCTAACCCCTAGCCCTAGCCCTAGCCCTAACCCTGACCCTAACCCCTAACCCTTAACCCCTAACCCCTAACCCTAACCAAGTTCACAAGTAAACTTCTCGCCCACCTGGAGAGAGCGATTTCATTTTAAAGAGTAAAGACACAATCAGCTCAGTAATTGGCCACGGGGGCTGGAGGGGCCAAGGCTAACCTGAGCTGGAGGAACGTGGGTGCCTGCCTGGATGCTCAGAGGCCAAGGGCTGTCCTGAGACCTGCTTGGACACCCATGCAGATGGAACAAACGATCCGCCCAGTCCCAAGAGGGCCCCACCAGCCCTCACGAACGCAACACCAGACTTCCCTGGTGGCGCAGTGGTTAAGAATCCACCTGCCAATGCAGGGGACACGGGTTTGAGCCCTGGTCCGGGAAGATCCCACATGCTGTGGAGCAACTAAGCCCGTGCACCACAACTACTGAGCCTGCGCTCTAGAACCCGCGAGCCACAACTGCTGAAGCCCACGCGCTTAGAGCCTGTGCTCTGCAACAAGAGAAGCCACCGCAATGAGAAGCCCCCACTCGCCGCAACTAGAGAAAGCCTCCGTGCAGCAATGCAGACCCAACACAGCCCAAAATTAATTAATTAATTAATTAATTAAGAAAAAAAAAAGGCAGCACCTGGGGGCTGGCAGACTGAGGCACCAAGTCTTACATCACGTCTACTTAGTATCCTGCATGTCAGGGCCATGCTGGACCTGGGGCTGCCCAGACAGAGTGGGGCCTGCATCACCCTTCCCAGGAGGGAGGGTGGAGGGAAACCCTGCATGACCTCTGAGGCCCTAAGAACCCTTGACTAAGGCTGAGCTCAATTTGAAACAGTGGGTGACCAGAGCAGACATTTCATTCATCTATCAATGAGAATCCAGCACTGGAGGAGCAGAAAACAATGGCCTCGCTCAACCTTGACGCTAATCCTGACATGGACCCTAACCCTAAACTCTGATCCTGACCCTAAGCCCTGACCTAACCTTAGCCTAACCCGTACCCTAAACCTGTACCTTACCCTAACCCATGCTCTACCCGTATCCTACCTGTACCCCAATTCTCACCCATACCCTAACACCCACTCTAACACAGAACCCTAACACCCTGAGACCAAAACCATAAACCTTAACCAATAAGCAAAACCATAACCATAACCAAACCATAAAATATATTCATTAACCATACCCATAAATAACTCATTAACCATAAAACTTAAACCATAACAGCAACCATAAACCATACACAGCCCCAACCCTCACACCAGCCCCAGCCCTAATGCTAACCCCTCCAAACCACTTACACCAAGCCAAGTCTAATCAGATTATACAACTACATCTTGAAAAAGAAAACTGGGGAATACTCTGGTGGCCCAGTGGTTAGGACTCTGTGCTTTCACTGCCAAGGGCTCGGGTTCGATCCCTGACTGGGGAACTAAGATCCCACGAGCCATGGGATGTGGCCAAAGTAAATAAATAATTAAAATGAAATAAAACCACTATTTTAAAAAAGATTTTAAAAATAAAGGAAAAAAAACAAGAAAACTACCCCAGTACAACTTATAAATAGGAATGTAAAAATCTATCACACAATAATAGCAACATGAAACCAACAGAACTTTAAATGGATAATGCCATAAGCAAGTATCTCTACACCAGGAATTTCAGGTTGCTCAACATATGAAAAGTAAGCAATGTATTCAACCACAATAATGGTGTGAAGTAAAAACACATAATCGTATCAATTAATGCAAAAAATCTACAATGAAAATCCAGTGTTATTTCATGAAAAACACTCAAGAAAGCAGGAATAAAAGGAAATGTGTTCAATATGGAAAAGAGTAGTACAAAAAGCCACAGCAAACATCATGCTCAACGTTAAAGACTGAAAGATTTACTCCTGAAATCAGGAACAGGGCCAGGAAGCTGGCCTTCATCACCGTTACTCAATAGTGTACTGGAAGTTCTACCCAGAATCTTGAGGAAAGAAAGAAAAGGCATCCATGGGTGAATGGAAAAATTAAAACCGGGTCTCTTCACAGAACATAGGTCACATCATCTTATATATAAAACTACCTATAATCAGCAAAGAAATTATTTGAGCTAATCAACTAATTAATAAGCAAAGTTACAGAACAAAATATCAAGTCATGAAAATCTATCTTATATGCATCCGCTGGCAAAAAATAATCTGAAAAAGAATTTATGAGAACAATTCCATTTTTAATAATGTCAACATCAATATTTAGGAGTATATTTAATCAAGGTACAAGACTTGTTTTTATGTATGTAAAGTTGTATGTTGGAAATTACTGGAAAGTCAATTACTTTTCAAAACATCATGTATGTCAACAGCATGCCAGAAAAGCAGAGAAAACATCAAACTTCCATATAGAAGCCAAGCCTTACCCAGATCCAGTTCACCCAAAGTCCACATGTCATTCAGAGGCACTGTGGGAAGGTTATATTAGGAGCCGCTGTCCTCCGTGTTGTGGACGACCTGGATATGGTAGAAACAGTGGGATTTTTGAATTCCAATTTTCCACTTCATTCCACAGAAAAACTATTAGAACTAATAAATCAATTCAGTAAAGTTGCAAAATCAATACACAGAAATCAGTTGCCTTTCTAATCACTAATAATGAACCATCAGAAAGAGAAAGAAAGCAACCCTATTTACAACTGCATCAAAAAGAACAAAATACCTGGGAATAAAGTCAACCAAGGAGGTGAAAGACCTGCACACTGAAAACTTGAAGACATTGATGAAGACATTGCAAGACACACCAATAAATGGAAAGATATCCTGTTCTCATGGAATGGAACAATTAATATTGTTAAAATATCCATGCTACCCGAAGCAGTGGACACAGGGAATGCAATCCCTCCCAAAATTCCATGGTATTTTCCCCCAAAATAGAGCTAATCCTCCTAATATCTGTGGGGAACCACAAAGGACCCCAAATAGCCAAAGAAACCCTGAAAAAAGAGAACGGGCATCTCCCTCCCTGCCGTCACACTCTGCTGAGAAGCTACAGTCACCAAAACAGTGTGGAACTGGCTCAAAACGGGCACAGGGACCAGAGGAACAGGACAGAGAGACCAGAATTCAACCCACACGGACGGGGTCGGTGAATTTATGACACAGGGACCAAGGACACACCAAGGAGCACGACACGCCCCACGATAAATGGTGCTGGGAAAACTGGACGCCCCATAACTCACGCTGGCTACCCTGCACACAAACCTGACCAAACACCCAGCTTTCCACGCCAAGCCCTCCCTCGCTCACACGAAGAGGGACCCCCTCAACGGTCAGTCGCCCACAGGAAGCTTCTCCCCACTTTTCCTCACCGTCTCTTCACCTTTTCCTCAGGCATCACCTGGGTCCTCAGGAAACCTAGTTCCCTAGTCAGCGTGGACGCAGCCCCACTTTGTCCTGAAGCCGAAACCCCAGCGAGTCCTAAGGAGACAGAGACCAAGCTCCTCTCAGCAGAGACGCTGAGCCGGGCGTCCTACCCGAAGGCCCCCGCCCCCGCCCCCGCGCCTGAGGCGGCTCAACTCCTCTCAGCTGCCCTCACAATCGAGTTCCATGGAATGAGCATGTGCTGTGGGTCAGAGACGCGAACTCGGCGCCACCCTGTGGTCAGTGCAGGAAGTGAAGGCCGCGCCTCCCTCACAGGTCACTGGGGGCAGCGTGCCCTACTGACAGGACTGCTGAATCCATTAAACTGGAAATTCAGACTGAAATGGAGTCTCTATCCCAAAAGTTTTCTAAAAGTAGTTAAGGAACAATTAATTGGAAACCATTTGGAATGAAGTGAATGTAGATGCAAACTTTACAACTTATACCAAATTCACTCAAAGTTATTCAGAGGCAAATTTTATTTTAGTTTATAATTTATGTTTGGCTGCGTTGGGTCTTCGTTGCTGCATGTGGGCTTCCTCTAGTTGCGTCGAGCGGGGCTACTCTTCGTTGTGGTGCACAGGCTTGTCATTGCGGTGGCTTCTCTTGTGGGCGAGCACGGGCTCTAGGCGCGCAGGCTTCAGTAGTTGTGCCGCGCAGGCTTGGTTGCTCTGCGGCATGTGGGATCTTCCCAGACCAGGGCTCGAACCCGTGTCCCCTGCATTGGCAGGCGGACTCTTAACCACTGCGTCACCAGGGAAGTCCCCACAGACAAACTTTAAATACAAAACTATTCAAGGGGCTTCCCTGGTGGCGCAGTGGTTGAGAATCTGCCTGCTAATGCAGGGGACACGGGTTCGAGCCCTGGTCTGGGAAGCTCCCACATGCCGCGGAGCAACTAGGCCCGTGAGCCACAACTCCTGAGCCTGCGCGTCTGGAGCCTGTGCTCCGCAACAAGAGAGGCCGCGATAGTGAGAGGCCCGCGCACCGCGATGACGAGTGGCCCCCGCTTGCCACAACTAGAGAAAGCCTTCGCACAGAAACGAAGACCCAACACAGCCAAAAATAAATAAATTAATTAATCAATTAAAAAGAAAAGCTGTCTCTCAAATTTAACTTCCAGAATATATTCAGGAAAAACGCATACGCCCTTTTTGGCCAACCAAAGAAGCGGGCAATGCAAATCAACACTACAAAGAGGTATCACTTCGAATCAGAAAAAAGGACCATCCTCACAAAGGGTAAAAACCAGATATGCAGGACAAGGAGAGGAGAAAAGGGAGCCTCGTTACGCTGAAGGGGGGAAGGTAAATTGCCAACGGCCACTCTGGAGAAGTGTGCTGTGTTTCCTAAAACATCTAAAAAACAGAGCTACAAAGCATAGGGCGCTTCCACTCATGGGCCTATATGTTGGAAAATCCAAAAATCCACAGGACGCAGGCACCCCGTTTACTGCTGCTATGCTTACAACAGCCTCGACTTGGGTACAACTTCATAGTCCTTGGAAGGAAAAAATGGTGAAAGAAAATTTGATACTTAAGCACAACGGAATATTACTCAGCCCTGAAATCAATGAAATGAGGCCAGTTGCAGCGACTCCGGGGGACTTATGTATGGTCATTGAGAGTGAAATAAGTTAGACAGCAAAAGAAACTTATCATAAGATATCACTTATAAAGGGAATCTAAAAATCGCCAACCGTGAACTGAATTACAAACAGAACACCATCACACATTTACAAAACACACTTACGGCTGCTTAAGGGGAAAAGTGTGGCGCGTTGATGCATAAACCAGGAGGTTGAAATTGGCACAGATACCGTTCCATACGCCAATAATGTAATCGCCAAGACATACTCATTGTTCAAGGAACTGGACTCAGCACACTCTATTCACAGAAAAAACATATATCTGACTACTAGAAACTAGAAAAGAATTTATTGATGTCTCTCTGTAAGTGACTCAGGTGGATGTACAGCACCAAGAAACACAACATTGCAAATCAGCTACACCCCATTATAAAAATTAATTATAAAAAGAGAAAGACAGTGAGAGAGAGAGGAATTCTTACAAAATTCAAACAGGGGCTGTGAGGCAACTGGACTGACCACATCTACACTCACAGCTGAATGGGACGTAAGGCTGGACACCCTAACCCTAAACCCTAACCCTACCTTAACCCTAACCCTAACCCAACACTAACCCTAACCCTAAACCTAAACCCTAACCCTAACCCCTAACCCTAACCCAACCCTAAGCCTAACCCTAACCCCTAGCCCTAGCCCTAGCCCTAACCCTGACCCTAACCCCTAACCCTTAACCCCTAACCCCTAACCCTAACCAAGTTCACAAGTAAACTTCTCGCCCACCTGGAGAGAGCGATTTCATTTTAAAGAGTAAAGACACAATCAGCTCAGTAATTGGCCACGGGGGCTGGAGGGGCCAAGGCTAACCTGAGCTGGAGGAACGTGGGTGCCTGCCTGGATGCTCAGAGGCCAAGGGCTGTCCTGAGACCTGCTTGGACACCCATGCAGATGGAACAAACGATCCGCCCAGTCCCAAGAGGGCCCCACCAGCCCTCACGAACGCAACACCAGACTTCCCTGGTGGCGCAGTGGTTAAGAATCCACCTGCCAATGCAGGGGACACGGGTTTGAGCCCTGGTCCGGGAAGATCCCACATGCTGTGGAGCAACTAAGCCCGTGCACCACAACTACTGAGCCTGCGCTCTAGAACCCGCGAGCCACAACTGCTGAAGCCCACGCGCTTAGAGCCTGTGCTCTGCAACAAGAGAAGCCACCGCAATGAGAAGCCCCCACTCGCCGCAACTAGAGAAAGCCTCCGTGCAGCAATGCAGACCCAACACAGCCCAAAATTAATTAATTAATTAATTAATTAAGAAAAAAAAAAGGCAGCACCTGGGGGCTGGCAGACTGAGGCACCAAGTCTTACATCACGTCTACTTAGTATCCTGCATGTCAGGGCCATGCTGGACCTGGGGCTGCCCAGACAGAGTGGGGCCTGCATCACCCTTCCCAGGAGGGAGGGTGGAGGGAAACCCTGCATGACCTCTGAGGCCCTAAGAACCCTTGACTAAGGCTGAGCTCAATTTGAAACAGTGGGTGACCAGAGCAGACATTTCATTCATCTATCAATGAGAATCCAGCACTGGAGGAGCAGAAAACAATGGCCTCGCTCAACCTTGACGCTAATCCTGACATGGACCCTAACCCTAAACTCTGATCCTGACCCTAAGCCCTGACCTAACCTTAGCCTAACCCGTACCCTAAACCTGTACCTTACCCTAACCCATGCTCTACCCGTATCCTACCTGTACCCCAATTCTCACCCATACCCTAACACCCACTCTAACACAGAACCCTAACACCCTGAGACCAAAACCATAAACCTTAACCAATAAGCAAAACCATAACCATAACCAAACCATAAAATATATTCATTAACCATACCCATAAATAACTCATTAACCATAAAACTTAAACCATAACAGCAACCATAAACCATACACAGCCCCAACCCTCACACCAGCCCCAGCCCTAATGCTAACCCCTCCAAACCACTTACACCAAGCCAAGTCTAATCAGATTATACAACTACATCTTGAAAAAGAAAACTGGGGAATACTCTGGTGGCCCAGTGGTTAGGACTCTGTGCTTTCACTGCCAAGGGCTCGGGTTCGATCCCTGACTGGGGAACTAAGATCCCACGAGCCATGGGATGTGGCCAAAGTAAATAAATAATTAAAATGAAATAAAACCACTATTTTAAAAAAGATTTTAAAAATAAAGGAAAAAAAACAAGAAAACTACCCCAGTACAACTTATAAATAGGAATGTAAAAATCTATCACACAATAATAGCAACATGAAACCAACAGAACTTTAAATGGATAATGCCATAAGCAAGTATCTCTACACCAGGAATTTCAGGTTGCTCAACATATGAAAAGTAAGCAATGTATTCAACCACAATAATGGTGTGAAGTAAAAACACATAATCGTATCAATTAATGCAAAAAATCTACAATGAAAATCCAGTGTTATTTCATGAAAAACACTCAAGAAAGCAGGAATAAAAGGAAATGTGTTCAATATGGAAAAGAGTAGTACAAAAAGCCACAGCAAACATCATGCTCAACGTTAAAGACTGAAAGATTTACTCCTGAAATCAGGAACAGGGCCAGGAAGCTGGCCTTCATCACCGTTACTCAGTAGTGTACTGGAAGTTCTACCCAGAATCTTGAGGAAAGAAAGAAAAGGCATCCATGGGTGAATGGAAAAATTAAAACCGGGTCTCTTCACAGAACATAGGTCACATCATCTTATATATAAAACTACCTATAATCAGCAAAGAAATTATTTGAGCTAATCAACTAATTAATAAGCAAAGTTACAGAACAAAATATCAAGTCATGAAAATCTATCTTATATGCATCCGCTGGCAAAAAATAATCTGAAAAAGAATTTATGAGAACAATTCCATTTTTAATAATGTCAACATCAATATTTAGGAGTATATTTAATCAAGGTACAAGACTTGTTTTTATGTATGTAAAGTTGTATGTTGGAAATTACTGGAAAGTCAATTACTTTTCAAAACATCATGTATGTCAACAGCATGCCAGAAAAGCAGAGAAAACATCAAACTTCCATATAGAAGCCAAGCCTTACCCAGATCCAGTTCACCCAAAGTCCACATGTCATTCAGAGGCACTGTGGGAAGGTTATATTAGGAGCCGCTGTCCTCCGTGTTGTGGACGACCTGGATATGGTAGAAACAGTGGGATTTTTGAATTCCAATTTTCCACTTCATTCCACAGAAAAACTATTAGAACTAATAAATCAATTCAGTAAAGTTGCAAAATCAATACACAGAAATCAGTTGCCTTTCTAATCACTAATAATGAACCATCAGAAAGAGAAAGAAAGCAACCCTATTTACAACTGCATCAAAAAGAACAAAATACCTGGGAATAAAGTCAACCAAGGAGGTGAAAGACCTGCACACTGAAAACTTGAAGACATTGATGAAGACATTGCAAGACACACCAATAAATGGAAAGATATCCTGTTCTCATGGAATGGAACAATTAATATTGTTAAAATATCCATGCTACCCGAAGCAGTGGACACAGGGAATGCAATCCCTCCCAAAATTCCATGGTATTTTCCCCCAAAATAGAGCTAATCCTCCTAATATCTGTGGGGAACCACAAAGGACCCCAAATAGCCAAAGAAACCCTGAAAAAAGAGAACGGGCATCTCCCTCCCTGCCGTCACACTCTGCTGAGAAGCTACAGTCACCAAAACAGTGTGGAACTGGCTCAAAACGGGCACAGGGACCAGAGGAACAGGACAGAGAGACCAGAATTCAACCCACACGGACGGGGTCGGTGAATTTATGACACAGGGACCAAGGACACACCAAGGAGCACGACACGCCCCACGATAAATGGTGCTGGGAAAACTGGACGCCCCATAACTCACGCTGGCTACCCTGCACACAAACCTGACCAAACACCCAGCTTTCCACGCCAAGCCCTCCCTCGCTCACACGAAGAGGGACCCCCTCAACGGTCAGTCGCCCACAGGAAGCTTCTCCCCACTTTTCCTCACCGTCTCTTCACCTTTTCCTCAGGCATCACCTGGGTCCTCAGGAAACCTAGTTCCCTAGTCAGCGTGGACGCAGCCCCACTTTGTCCTGAAGCCGAAACCCCAGCGAGTCCTAAGGAGACGGAGACCAAGCTCCTCTCAGCAGAGACGCTGAGCCGGGCGTCCTACCCGAAGGCCCCCGCCCCCGCCCCCGCGCCTGAGGCGGCTCAACTCCTCTCAGCTGCCCTCACAATCGAGTTCCATGGAATGAGCATGTGCTGTGGGTCAGAGACGCGAACTCGGCGCCACCCTGTGGTCAGTGCAGGAAGTGAAGGCCGCGCCTCCCTCACAGGTCACTGGGGGCAGCGTGCCCTACTGACAGGACTGCTGAATCCATTAAACTGGAAATTCAGACTGAAATGGAGTCTCTATCCCAAAAGTTTTCTAAAAGTAGTTAAGGAACAATTAATTGGAAACCATTTGGAATGAAGTGAATGTAGATGCAAACTTTACAACTTATACCAAATTCACTCAAAGTTATTCAGAGGCAAATTTTATTTTAGTTTATAATTTATGTTTGGCTGCGTTGGGTCTTCGTTGCTGCATGTGGGCTTCCTCTAGTTGCGTCGAGCGGGGCTACTCTTCGTTGTGGTGCACAGGCTTGTCATTGCGGTGGCTTCTCTTGTGGGCGAGCACGGGCTCTAGGCGCGCAGGCTTCAGTAGTTGTGCCGCGCAGGCTTGGTTGCTCTGCGGCATGTGGGATCTTCCCAGACCAGGGCTCGAACCCGTGTCCCCTGCATTGGCAGGCGGACTCTTAACCACTGCGTCACCAGGGAAGTCCCCACAGACAAACTTTAAATACAAAACTATTCAAGGGGCTTCCCTGGTGGCGCAGTGGTTGAGAATCTGCCTGCTAATGCAGGGGACACGGGTTCGAGCCCTGGTCTGGGAAGCTCCCACATGCCGCGGAGCAACTAGGCCCGTGAGCCACAACTCCTGAGCCTGCGCGTCTGGAGCCTGTGCTCCGCAACAAGAGAGGCCGCGATAGTGAGAGGCCCGCGCACCGCGATGACGAGTGGCCCCCGCTTGCCACAACTAGAGAAAGCCTTCGCACAGAAACGAAGACCCAACACAGCCAAAAATAAATAAATTAATTAATCAATTAAAAAGAAAAGCTGTCTCTCAAATTTAACTTCCAGAATATATTCAGGAAAAACGCATACGCCCTTTTTGGCCAACCAAAGAAGCGGGCAATGCAAATCAACACTACAAAGAGGTATCACTTCGAATCAGAAAAAAGGACCATCCTCACAAAGGGTAAAAACCAGATATGCAGGACAAGGAGAGGAGAAAAGGGAGCCTCGTTACGCTGAAGGGGGGAAGGTAAATTGCCAACGGCCACTCTGGAGAAGTGTGCTGTGTTTCCTAAAACATCTAAAAAACAGAGCTACAAAGCATAGGGCGCTTTCACTCATGGGCCTATATGTTGGAAAATCCAAAAATCCACAGGACGCAGGCACCCCGTTTACTGCTGCTATGCTTACAACAGCCTCGACTTGGGTACAACTTCATAGTCCTTGGAAGGAAAAAATGGTGAAAGAAAATTTGATACTTAAGCACAACGGAATATTACTCAGCCCTGAAATCAATGAAATGAGGCCAGTTGCAGCGACTCCGGGGGACTTATGTATGGTCATTGAGAGTGAAATAAGTTAGACAGCAAAAGAAACTTATCATAAGATATCACTTATAAAGGGAATCTAAAAATCGCCAACCGTGAACTGAATTACAAACAGAACACCATCACACATTTACAAAACACACTTACGGCTGCTTAAGGGGAAAAGTGTGGCGCGTTGATGCATAAACCAGGAGGTTGAAATTGGCACAGATACCGTTCCATACGCCAATAATGTAATCGCCAAGACATACTCATTGTTCAAGGAACTGGACTCAGCACACTCTATTCACAGAAAAAACATATATCTGACTACTAGAAACTAGAAAAGAATTTATTGATGTCTCTCTGTAAGTGACTCAGGTGGATGTACAGCACCAAGAAACACAACATTGCAAATCAGCTACACCCCATTATAAAAATTAATTATAAAAAGAGAAAGACAGTGAGAGAGAGAGGAATTCTTACAAAATTCAAACAGGGGCTGTGAGGCAACTGGACTGACCACATCTACACTCACAGCTGAATGGGACGTAAGGCTGGACACCCTAACCCTAAACCCTAACCCTACCTTAACCCTAACCCTAACCCAACACTAACCCTAACCCTAAACCTAAACCCTAACCCTAACCCCTAACCCTAACCCAACCCTAAGCCTAACCCTAACCCCTAGCCCTAGCCCTAGCCCTAACCCTGACCCTAACCCCTAACCCTTAACCCCTAACCCCTAACCCTAACCAAGTTCACAAGTAAACTTCTCGCCCACCTGGAGAGAGCGATTTCATTTTAAAGAGTAAAGACACAATCAGCTCAGTAATTGGCCACGGGGGCTGGAGGGGCCAAGGCTAACCTGAGCTGGAGGAACGTGGGTGCCTGCCTGGATGCTCAGAGGCCAAGGGCTGTCCTGAGACCTGCTTGGACACCCATGCAGATGGAACAAACGATCCGCCCAGTCCCAAGAGGGCCCCACCAGCCCTCACGAACGCAACACCAGACTTCCCTGGTGGCGCAGTGGTTAAGAATCCACCTGCCAATGCAGGGGACACGGGTTTGAGCCCTGGTCCGGGAAGATCCCACATGCTGTGGAGCAACTAAGCCCGTGCACCACAACTACTGAGCCTGCGCTCTAGAACCCGCGAGCCACAACTGCTGAAGCCCACGCGCTTAGAGCCTGTGCTCTGCAACAAGAGAAGCCACCGCAATGAGAAGCCCCCACTCGCCGCAACTAGAGAAAGCCTCCGTGCAGCAATGCAGACCCAACACAGCCCAAAATTAATTAATTAATTAATTAATTAAGAAAAAAAAAAGGCAGCACCTGGGGGCTGGCAGACTGAGGCACCAAGTCTTACATCACGTCTACTTAGTATCCTGCATGTCAGGGCCATGCTGGACCTGGGGCTGCCCAGACAGAGTGGGGCCTGCATCACCCTTCCCAGGAGGGAGGGTGGAGGGAAACCCTGCATGACCTCTGAGGCCCTAAGAACCCTTGACTAAGGCTGAGCTCAATTTGAAACAGTGGGTGACCAGAGCAGACATTTCATTCATCTATCAATGAGAATCCAGCACTGGAGGAGCAGAAAACAATGGCCTCGCTCAACCTTGACGCTAATCCTGACATGGACCCTAACCCTAAACTCTGATCCTGACCCTAAGCCCTGACCTAACCTTAGCCTAACCCGTACCCTAAACCTGTACCTTACCCTAACCCATGCTCTACCCGTATCCTACCTGTACCCCAATTCTCACCCATACCCTAACACCCACTCTAACACAGAACCCTAACACCCTGAGACCAAAACCATAAACCTTAACCAATAAGCAAAACCATAACCATAACCAAACCATAAAATATATTCATTAACCATACCCATAAATAACTCATTAACCATAAAACTTAAACCATAACAGCAACCATAAACCATACACAGCCCCAACCCTCACACCAGCCCCAGCCCTAATGCTAACCCCTCCAAACCACTTACACCAAGCCAAGTCTAATCAGATTATACAACTACATCTTGAAAAAGAAAACTGGGGAATACTCTGGTGGCCCAGTGGTTAGGACTCTGTGCTTTCACTGCCAAGGGCTCGGGTTCGATCCCTGACTGGGGAACTAAGATCCCACGAGCCATGGGATGTGGCCAAAGTAAATAAATAATTAAAATGAAATAAAACCACTATTTTAAAAAAGATTTTAAAAATAAAGGAAAAAAAACAAGAAAACTACCCCAGTACAACTTATAAATAGGAATGTAAAAATCTATCACACAATAATAGCAACATGAAACCAACAGAACTTTAAATGGATAATGCCATAAGCAAGTATCTCTACACCAGGAATTTCAGGTTGCTCAACATATGAAAAGTAAGCAATGTATTCAACCACAATAATGGTGTGAAGTAAAAACACATAATCGTATCAATTAATGCAAAAAATCTACAATGAAAATCCAGTGTTATTTCATGAAAAACACTCAAGAAAGCAGGAATAAAAGGAAATGTGTTCAATATGGAAAAGAGTAGTACAAAAAGCCACAGCAAACATCATGCTCAACGTTAAAGACTGAAAGATTTACTCCTGAAATCAGGAACAGGGCCAGGAAGCTGGCCTTCATCACCGTTACTCAGTAGTGTACTGGAAGTTCTACCCAGAATCTTGAGGAAAGAAATAAAAGGCATCCATGGGTGAATGGAAAAATTAAAACCGTGTCTCTTCACAGAACATAGGTCACATCATCTTATATATAAAACTACCTATAATCAGCAAAGAAATTATTTCAGCTAATCAACTAATTAATAAGCAGTGTTACAGAACAAAACATCAATTCATGAAAATCTATCTTATATGCATACGCTGGCAAAAAATAATCTGAAAAAGAATTTATGAGAACAATTCCATTTTTAATAATGTCAACATCAAGATTTAGGAGTATATTTAATCAAGGTACAAGACTTGTTTTTATGTATGTAAAGTTGTATGTTTGAAATTACTGGGAAGTCAATTACTTTTCAAAACATCATGTATGTCAACAGCATGCCAGAAAAGCAGAGAAAACATCAAACTTCCATATAGAAGCCAAGCCTTACCCAGATCCAGTTCACCCAAAGTCCACATGTCATTTAGAGGCACTGTGGGAAGGTTATATTAGGAGCCGCTGTCCTCCGTGTTGTGGACGACCTGGATATGGTAGAAACAGTGGGATTTTTGAATTCCAATTTTCCACTTCATTCCACAAAAACACTATTAGAACTAATAAATCAATTCAGTAAAGTTGCAAAATCAATACACAGAAATCAGTTGCCTTTCTAAACACTAATAATGAACCATCAGAAAGAGAAAGAAAGCAACCCTATTTACAACTGCATCAAAAAGAACAAAATACCTGGGAATAAAGTCAACCAAGGAGGTGAAAGACCTGCACACTGAAAACTTGAAGACATTGATGAAGACATTGCAAGACACACCAATAAATGGAAAGATATCCTGTTCTCATGGAATGGAACAATTAATATTGTTAAAATATCCATGCTACCCAAAGCAGTGGACACAGTGAATGCAATCCCTCCCAAAATTCCATGGTATTTTCCCCCAAAATAGAGCTAATCCTCCTAATATCTGTGGGGAACCACAAAGGACCCCAAATAGCCAAAGAAACCCTGAAAAAAGAGAACGGGCTGGAGGCATCTCCCTCCCTGACGTCACACTCTGCTCAGAAGCTACAGTCACCAAAACAGTGTGGAACTGGCTCAAAACGGGCACAGGGACCAGAGGAACAGGACAGAGAGACCAGAATTCAACCCACACGGACGGGGTCGGTGAATTTATGACACAGGGACCAAGGACACACCAAGGAGCACGACACTCCCCACGATAAATGGTGCTGGGAAAACTGGACGCCCCATAACTCACGCTGGCTACCCTGCACACAAACCTGACCAAACACCCAGCTTTCCACGCCAAGCCCTCCCTCGCTCACACGAAGAGGGACCCCCTCAACGGTCAGTCGCCCACAGGAAGCTTCTCCCCACTTTTCCTCACCGTCTCTTCACCTTTTCCTCAGGCATCACCTGGGTCCTCAGGAAACCTAGTTCCCTAGTCAGCGTGGAGGCAGCCCCACTTTGTCCTGAAGCCGAAACCCCAGCGAGTCCTAAGGAGACGGAGACCGAGCTCCTCTCAGCAGAGACGCTGAGCCGGGCGTCCTACCCGAAGGCCCCCGCCCCCGCCCCCGCGCCTGAGGCGGCTCAACTCCTCTCAGCTGCCCTCACAATCGAGTTCCATGGAAGGAGCATGCGCTGTGGGTCAGAGAGGCGAACTCGGCGCCACCCTGTGGTCAGTGCAGGAAGTGCAGGCCGCGCCTCCCTCACAGGTCACTGGGGGCAGCGTGCCCTACTGACAGGACTGCTGAATCCATTCAACTGGAAATTCAAACGAAAATGGAGTCTCTATCCCAAAAGTTTTCTAAAAGTAGTTAAGGAACAATTAATTGGAAACCATTTGGAATGAAGTGAATGTAGATGCAAACTTTACAACTTATACCAAATTCACTCAAAGTTATTCAGAGGCAAATTTTATTTTAGTTTATAATTTATGTTTGGCTGCGTTGGGTCTTCGTTGCTGCATGTGGGCTTTCTCTAGTTGCGTCGAGCGGGGCTACTCTTCGTTGCGGTGCACGGGCTTCTCATTGCGGTGGCTTCTCTTGTGGGCGAGCACGGGCTCTAGGCGCGCAGGCTTCAGTAGTTGTGCCGTGCAGGCTTGGTTGCTCTGCGGCATGTGGGATCTTCCCGGACCAGGGCTCGAGCCCGTGTCCCCTGCATTGGCAGGCGGACTCTTAACCACTGCGTCACCAGGGAAGTGCCCACAGACAAACTTTAAATACAAAACTATTCAAGGGGCTCCCCTGGTGGCGCAGTGGTTGAGAATCTGCCTGCTAATGCAGGGGACACGGGTTCGAGCCCTGGTCTGGGAAGATCCCACATGCCGCGGAGCAACCAGGCCCGTGAGCCACAACTCCTGAACCTGCGCGTCTGGAGCCTGTGCTCCGCAACAAGACAGGCCGCGATAGTGAGAGGCCCGCGCACCGCGATGAAGAGTGGCCCCCGCTTGCCACAACTAGAGAAAGCCTTCGCACAGAAACGAAGACCCAACACAGCCAAAAATAAATAAATTATTTAATCAATTAAAAAGAAAAGCTGTCTCTCAAATTTAACTTCCAGAATATATTCAGGAAAAACGCATACGCCCTTTTTGGCCAACCAAAGAAGCGGGCAATGCAAATCAACACTACAAAGAGGTATCACTTCGAATCAGAAAAAAGGACCATCCTCACAAAGGGTAAAAACCAGATATGCAGGACAAGGAGAGGAGAAAAGGGAGCCTCCTTACGCTGAAAGGGGGAATGTAAATTGCCAACGGCCACTCTGGAGAAGTGTGCTGTGTTTCCTAAAACATCTAAAAAACAGAGCTACAAAGCATAGGGCGCTTCCACTCATGGGCCTATATGTTGGAAAATCCAAAAATCCACCGGACGCAGGCACCCCGTTTACTGCTGCTATGTTTACAACAGCCTCGACTTGGGTACAACTTCATAGTCCTTGGAAGGAAAAAATGGTGAAAGAAAATTTGATACTTAAGCACAACGGAATATTACTCAGCCCTGAAATCAATGAAATGAGGCCAGTTGCAGCGACTCCGGGGGACTTATGTATGGTCATTGAGAGTGAAATAAGTTAGACAGCAAGAGAAACTTATCATAAGATATCACTTATAAAGGGAATCTAAAAATCGCCAACCGTGAACTGAATTACAAACAGAACACCATCACACATTTACAAAACACACTTACGGCTGCTTAAGGGGAAAAGTGTGGCGCGTTGATGCATAAACCAGGAGGTTGAAATTGGCACAGATACCGTTCCATACGCCAATAATGTAATCGCCAAGACATACTCATTGTTCAAGGAACTGGACTCAGCACACTCTATTCACAGAAAAAACATATATCTGACTACTAGAAACTAGAAAAGAATTTATTGATGTCTCTCTGTAAGTGACTCAGGTGGATGTACAGCACCAAGAAACACAACATTGCAAATCAGCTACACCCCATTATAAAAATTAATTATAAAAAGAGAAAGACAGTGAGAGAGAGAGGAATTCTTACAAAATTCAAACAGGGGCTGTGAGGCAACTGGACTGACCACATCTACACTCACAGCTGAATGGGACGTAAGGCTGGACACCCTAACCCTAAACCCTAACCCTACCTTAACCCTAACCCTAACCCAACACTAACCCTAACCCTAAACCTAAACCCTAACCCTAACCCCTAACCCTAACCCAACCCTAAGCCTAACCCTAACCCATAGCCCTAGCCCTAGCCCTAGCCCTAACCCTGACCCTAACCCCTAACCCTTAACCCCTAACCCCTAACCCTAACCAAGTTCACAAGTAAACTTCTCGCCCACCTGGAGAGAGCGATTTCATTTTAAAGAGTAAAGACACAATCAGCTCAGTAATTGGCCACGGGGGCTGGAGGGGCCAAGGCTAACCTGAGCTGGAGGAACGTGGGTGCCTGCCTGGATGCTCAGAGGCCAAGGGCTGTCCTGAGACCTGCTTGGACACCCATGCAGATGGAACAAACGATCCGCCCAGTCCCAAGAGGGCCCCACCAGCCCTCACGAACGCAACACCAGACTTCCCTGGTGGCGCAGTGGTTAAGAATCCACCTGCCAATGCAGGGGACACGGGTTTGAGCCCTGGTCCGGGAAGATCCCACATGCTGTGGAGCAACTAAGCCCGTGCACCACAACTACTGAGCCTGCGCTCTAGAACCCGCGAGCCACAACTGCTGAAGCCCACGCGCTTAGAGCCTGTGCTCTGCAACAAGAGAAGCCACCGCAATGAGAAGCCCCCACTCGCCGCAACTAGAGAAAGCCTCCGTGCAGCAATGCAGACCCAACACAGCCCAAAATTAATTAATTAATTAATTAATTAAGAAAAAAAAAAGGCAGCACCTGGGGGCTGGCAGACTGAGGCACCAAGTCTTACATCACCTCTACTTAGTATCCTGCATGTCAGGGCCATGCTGGACCTGGGGCTGCCCAGACAGAGTGGGGCCTGCATCACCCTTCCCAGGAGGGAGGGTGGAGGGAAACCCTGCATGACCTCTGAGGCCCTAAGAACCCTTGACTAAGGCTGAGCTCAATTTGAAACAGTGGGTGACCAGAGCAGACATTTCATTCATCTATCAATGAGAATCCAGCACTGGAGGAGCAGAAAACAATGGCCTCGCTCAACCTTGACGCTAATCCTGACATGGACCCTAACCCTAAACTCTGATCCTGACCCTA
Organism: Balaenoptera ricei; assembly: GCF_028023285.1. Classification (NCBI taxonomy): domain Eukaryota; kingdom Metazoa; phylum Chordata; class Mammalia; order Artiodactyla; family Balaenopteridae; genus Balaenoptera; species Balaenoptera ricei. The sequence goes on along the minus strand of NW_026777415.1, from coordinate 1,581,461 downwards.
AGCCCTGACCTAACCTTAGCCTAACCCGTACCCTAAACCTGTACCTTACCCTAACCCATGCTCTACCCGTATCCTACCTGTACCCCAATTCTCACCCATACCCTAACACCCACTCTAACACAGAACCCTAACACCCTGAGACCAAAACCATAAACCTTAACCAATAAGCAAAACCATAACCATAACCAAACCATAAAATATATTCATTAACCATACCCATAAATAACTCATTAACCATAAAACTTAAACCATAACAGCAACCATAAACCATACACAGCCCCAACCCTCACACCAGCCCCAGCCCTAATGCTAACCCCTCCAAACCACTTACACCAAGCCAAGTCTAATCAGATTATACAACTACATCTTGAAAAAGAAAACTGGGGAATACTCTGGTGGCCCAGTGGTTAGGACTCTGTGCTTTCACTGCCAAGGGCTCGGGTTCGATCCCTGACTGGGGAACTAAGATCCCACGAGCCATGGGATGTGGCCAAAGTAAATAAATAATTAAAATGAAATAAAACCACTATTTTAAAAAAGATTTTAAAAATAAAGGAAAAAAAACAAGAAAACTACCCCAGTACAACTTATAAATAGGAATGTAAAAATCTATCACACAATAATAGCAACATGAAACCAACAGAACTTTAAATGGATAATGCCATAAGCAAGTATCTCTACACCAGGAATTTCAGGTTGCTCAACATATGAAAAGTAAGCAATGTATTCAACCACAATAATGGTGTGAAGTAAAAACACATAATCGTATCAATTAATGCAAAAAATCTACAATGAAAATCCAGTGTTATTTCATGAAAAACACTCAAGAAAGCAGGAATAAAAGGAAATGTGTTCAATATGGAAAAGAGTAGTACAAAAAGCCACAGCAAACATCATGCTCAACGTTAAAGACTGAAAGATTTACTCCTGAAATCAGGAACAGGGCCAGGAAGCTGGCCTTCATCACCGTTACTCAGTAGTGTACTGGAAGTTCTACCCAGAATCTTGAGGAAAGAAATAAAAGGCATCCATGGGTGAATGGAAAAATTAAAACCGTGTCTCTTCACAGAACATAGGTCACATCATCTTATATATAAAACTACCTATAATCAGCAAAGAAATTATTTCAGCTAATCAACTAATTAATAAGCAGTGTTACAGAACAAAACATCAATTCATGAAAATCTATCTTATATGCATACGCTGGCAAAAAATAATCTGAAAAAGAATTTATGAGAACAATTCCATTTTTAATAATGTCAACATCAAGATTTAGGAGTATATTTAATCAAGGTACAAGACTTGTTTTTATGTATGTAAAGTTGTATGTTTGAAATTACTGGAAAGTCAATTACTTTTCAAAACATCATGTATGTCAACAGCATGCCAGAAAAGCAGAGAAAACATCAAACTTCCATATAGAAGCCAAGCCTTACCCAGATCCAGTTCACCCAAAGTCCACATGTCATTTAGAGGCACTGTGGGAAGGTTATATTAGGAGCCGCTGTCCTCCGTGTTGTGGACGACCTGGATATGGTAGAAACAGTGGGATTTTTGAATTCCAATTTTCCACTTCATTCCACAAAAACACTATTAGAACTAATAAATCAATTCAGTAAAGTTGCAAAATCAATACACAGAAATCAGTTGCCTTTCTAAACACTAATAATGAACCATCAGAAAGAGAAAGAAAGCAACCCTATTTACAACTGCATCAAAAAGAACAAAATACCTGGGAATAAAGTCAACCAAGGAGGTGAAAGACCTGCACACTGAAAACTTGAAGACATTGATGAAGACATTGCAAGACACACCAATAAATGGAAAGATATCCTGTTCTCATGGAATGGAACAATTAATATTGTTAAAATATCCATGCTACCCGAAGCAGTGGACACAGTGAATGCAATCCCTCCCAAAATTCCATGGTATTTTCCCCCAAAATAGAGCTAATCCTCCTAATATCTGTGGGGAACCACAAAGGACCCCAAATAGCCAAAGAAACCCTGAAAAAAGAGAACGGGCTGGAGGCATCTCCCTCCCTGACGTCACACTCTGCTCAGAAGCTACAGTCACCAAAACAGTGTGGAACTGGCTCAAAACGGGCACAGGGACCAGAGGAACAGGACAGAGAGACCAGAATTCAACCCACATGGACGGGGTCGGTGAATTTATGACACAGGGACCAAGGACACACCAAGGAGCACGACACGCCCCACGATAAAAGGTGCTGGGAAAACTGGACGCCCCATAACTCACGCTGGCTACCCTGCACACAAACCTGACCAAACACCCAGCTTTCCACGCCAAGCCCTCCCTCGCTCACACGAAGACGGACCCCCTCAACGGTCAGCCGCCCACAGGAAGCTTCTCCCCACTTTTCCTCACCGTGTCTTCACCTTTTCCTCAGGCATCACCTGGGTCCTCAGGAAACCTAGTTCCCTAGTCAGCGTGGAGGCAGCCCCACTTTGTCCTGAAGCCTAAACCCCAGCGAGTCCTAAAGAGACGGAGACCGAGCTCCTCTCAGCAGAGACGCTGAGCCGGGCGTCCTACCCGAAGGCCCCCGCCCCCGCCCCCGCCCCCGCGCCTGAGGCGGCTCAACTCCTCTCAGCTGCCCTCACAATCGAGTTCCATGGAAGGAGCATGCGCTGTGGGTCAGAGAGGCGAACTCGGCGCCACCCTGTGGTCAGTGCAGGAAGTGCAGGCCGCGCCTCCCTCACAGGTCACTGGGGGCAGCGTGCCCTACTGACAGGACTGCTGAATCCATTCAACTGGAAATTCAAACGAAAATGGAGTCTCTATCCCAAAAGTTTTCTAAAAGTAGTTAAGGAACAATTAATTGGAAACCATTTGGAATGAAGTGAATGTAGATGCAAACTTTACAACTTATACCAAATTCACTCAAAGTTATTCAGAGGCAAATTTTATTTTAGTTTATAATTTATGTTTGGCTGCGTTGGGTCTTCGTTGCTGCATGTGGGCTTTCTCTAGTTGCGTCGAGCGGGGCTACTCTTCGTTGCGGTGCACGGGCTTCTCATTGCGGTGGCTTCTCTTGTGGGCGAGCACGGGCTCTAGGCGCGCAGGCTTCAGTAGTTGTGCCGTGCAGGCTTGGTTGCTCTGCGGCATGTGGGATCTTCCCGGACCAGGGCTCGAGCCCGTGTCCCCTGCATTGGCAGGCGGACTCTTAACCACTGCGTCACCAGGGAAGTGCCCACAGACAAACTTTAAATACAAAACTATTCAAGGGGCTTCCCTGGTGGTGCAGTGGTTGAGAATCTGCCTGCTAATGCAGGGGACACGGGTTCGAGCCCTGGTCTGGGAAGATCCCACATGCCGTGGAGCAACTAGGCCCGTGAGCCACAACTACTGAGCCTGCGCGTCTGGAGCCTGTGCTCCGCAACAAGAGAGGCCGCGATAGTCAGTGGCCCCCGCTTGCCACAACTAGAGAAAGCCTTCGCACAGAAACGAAGACCCAACACAGCCAAAAATAAATAAATTAATTAATCAATTAAAAAGAAAAGCTGTCTCTCAAATTTAACTTCCAGAATATATTCAGGAAAAACGCATACGCCCTTTTTGGCCAACCAAAGAAGCGGGCAATGCAAATCAACACTACAAAGAGGTATCACTTCGAATCAGAAAAAAGGACCATCCTCACAAAGGGTAAAAACCAGCTATGCAGGACAAGGAGAGGAGAAAAGGGAGCCTCGTTACGCTGAAGGGGGGAAGGTAAATTGCCAACGGCCACTCTGGAGAAGTGTGCTGTGTTTCCTAAAACATCTAAAAAACAGAGCTACAAAGCATAGGGCGCTTCCACTCATGGGCCTATATGTTGGAAAATCCAAAAGTCCACAGGACGCAGGCACCCCGTTTACTGCTGCTATGTTTACAACAGCCTCGACTTGGGTACAACTTCATAGTCCTTGGAAGGAAAAAATGGTGAAAGAACATTTGGTACTTAAGCACAATGGAATATTACTCAGCCCTGAAATCAATGAAATGAGGCCAGTTGCAGCAACTCAGGGGGACTTATGTATGGTCATTGAGAGTGAAATAAGTTAGACAGCAAGAGAAACTTATCATAAGATATCACTTATAAAGGGAATCTAAAAATCGCCAACCGTGAACTGAATTACAAACAGAACACCATCACACATTTACAAAACACACTTATGGCTGCTTAAGGGGAAAAGTGTGGTGCGTTGATGCATAAACCAGGAGGTTGAAATTGGCACAGATACCGTTCCATACGCCAATAATGTAATCGCCAAGACATACTCATTGTTCAAGGAACTGGACTCAGCACACTCTATTCACAGAAAAAACAAATATCTGACTACTAGAAACTACAAAAGAATTTATTGATGTCTCTGTATAAGTGACTCAAGTGGATGTACAGCACCAAGAAACACAACATTGCAAATCAGCTACACCCCATTATAAAAATTAATTATAAAAAGAGAAAGACAGTGAGAGAGAGAGGAATTCTTACAAAATTCAATCAGGGGCTGTGATGCAACTGGACTGACCACATCTACACTCACAGCTGAATGGGACGTAAGGCTGGACACCTTAACCCTAAACCCTAAACCCTAACCCAACCCTAACCCTACCTTAAACCTAACCCTAACCCAACACTAACCCTAACCCTAAACCTAAACCCTAACCCTAACCCAACCCTAAGCCTAACCCTAACCCCTAGCCCTAGCCCTAACTCTGACCCTAACCCCTAACCCTTAACCCCTAACCCCTAACCCTACCGAAGTTCACAAGTAAACTTCTCGCCCACCTGGAGAGAGTGATTTAATTTTAAAGAGTAAAGACACAATCAGCTCAGTAATTGGCCACGGGGGCTGGAGGGGCCAAGGCTAACCTGAGCTGGAGGAACGTGGGTGCCTGCCTGGATGCTCAGAGGCCAAGGGCTGTCCTGAGACCTGCTTGGACACCCGTGCAGATGGAACAAAGGATCCGCCCAGTCCCAAGAGGGCCCCACCAGCCCTCACGAACGCAACACCAGACTTCCCTGGTGGCGCAGTGGTTAAGAATCCCCCTGCCCATGCACGGGACACGGGTTTGAGCCCTGGTCAGGGAAGATCCCACATGCTGTGGAGCAACTAAGCCCGTGCACCACAACTACTGAGCCTGCGCTCTAGAACCCGCGAGCCACAACTGCTGAAGCCCACGTGCTTAGAGCCTGTGCTCTGCAACAAGAGAAGCCACTGCAATGAGAAGCCCTCAAATTATGAAAAATGTTGTTAAGAGGATGGATGGGAAAGGTGGTATCTTTGGAGCAACAGAATCATATTTTTTTCCGGTATATTCTGAAAAATAATTCTATTGATATCCACAGTTTTTAGTACCCAAAAATGGATTTAGCCCTATATATTACATAAGTACATGTCTATGCAATGTAATAAAACGCCTACAAACGTACTGAAAAACTTCAAATGGAATTTGGCGACTTGAGACTTTTCAGAAATTTCCTTGCGGCCCAGTCACGTCAAGAGCCAGGAGTTCGAATTCCCTCGCCACTTCCGGCTTCACACCCTCCCACCACACGCACAGTTAAGCTCTGGAATCGTGGAGCTGACGAGAAACGCCTGCCTCTCTCACAAACTCCAAACGTACATTCACCGGCCAGGGCCCCTCACAGTCTCCAGGCTCGTCCCAACCCTGGTGGAATCACTTCCAGCCTTTCTTTCCCCGGTGGCGCACTCCTCCCATGATGCCCTGGGGCGCACCCCTCCCATGATGCCCCAGGGCCCACCCCTCCCATGATGCCCCGGGGCCCACCGGAAGCAACTCCTCACCTCTCTGGGAAATTGAAACCGCCTTTCTTCTCGGTAGTTACCGGCTGTTTCCTTGGAAGTCCATGGCTGCTGATTTTTTCACGTGTTTTCAATACTGTGATCCACCCACCCTCCCCGAACTAGATGGTAAGCTGTTTGAGAGAACCAACTTCTAATCCCCAATGCCTGGAACGGTGTCTTTATAAGCCATTTGCTAAATGAAGAGCAGCTAAACGTTTTGTTTGACAGAGTGAAGCAAAGCTGAGTAGAAAAACAGCAGATAACAGAGCCAACGCTCAGCAGAGAGTATGGAAGAATAGCGTTACCTTTATAATAACAGCTGGCATTTAAAACCCTAAATCCTTACCTTAGTTTGCAAGGCTCTAAGCATCTGGCCCCTAGCCGCTTCTGCCACTTCATTCCTTGCTACTGTATCCCTGGCTCCTTTCATCCCTGCCCTACTGGCCTTTATTCTGTTCCTGTGCAGGCAAGTTCCCCTCCCAGAGCCTTTGCATTTGTTTCCTCTGCCTGGAATACTGTGCCCCGTTGATATTCGCCTGGCTTGCTCTTCCTCTAAGTGCTCAAATACCATCTCTTTAGAGAAACTTATCCTGATTGATCCATTTCAAACCCACACAGCCACTGTTTCCTTATCCTAATTTTCCTTTCCTTCAGAGAATTTATCACTAATTGACATTTGATATCTGTTTGTTTGTTGTCTGTCCCCACATACACACACACTAGAATAGAGTTTCCATGAGGGCAGAGACTTTGCCTGTTCTGTTCCCTAGTGCTTAAAATCTTCCCAGCATGTAGTAAGCCCTCAATGAATGTTTGATGAATAAACAATTGAATATGTGCATGCTCCCTGTTACCGGCTCTGTGCATTACAGCTTCAATATTAGCAATTCCATATGTGAATTTCATCACCATCCTGGTTTTGTGAGAGATCTCAAGCTGGTTCCATCTAGCCCCATCTTGGTCAAGTTTGAGGACTTTGCCATCGTACCCCCAACCACCTTTTGGGTAGGGTGATAAATTTATCTGGGTTTGCCCAGGATTGTCCTGATTTTAAAACTGAAGTCTCAGGAATCTCTTCAATTCCAAGCAAATTAGGAAGGTTGGTCACCCTGCTTTGAGGTATCTAGGCTCCATCTTCCTCGTCTTGTTTTATTGTTGTGAGTGTGTGGAATGAGGGGGTGGGGGGTGGCGGTGACTTAAGAGTGTTCTGGGCCATCTGGAGAGGAAATTGGCTATATGTAGTGGGTAGAATGGGAGGGCTGGATGGCCAGTAGTGAGGCTGTGGTCAGCTGATGGGCCTTACCAAACAGCAACAAAAAAGAGATGAAAGAACAACATAGAAGATGCTGTCCTGGCTTCCAGAGCCCTCTGGCACAGGCAATGGTTGGTACATTCTCTAGAGAAAGTTCCTGGCTTCTAAGTCTCAGGCTCTGCTGTTGACATGGCCTCACCCACTCCATGTCACTTTCAAAAAGTAGCCTATCATGCATTTATTAACTCAGTTGTCACAAGAACCCCATGAGTTAAGTATTGTTATTATCCCCATTTTACAGATGAAGAAACTGAGTCTCAGAAAAGTAGAATAAGTTGCGCAAATTCAAATAGTTTAAATAGTGAAGTCAGGATTTGAACCTCAGTATTCTGACTCTCAAAGTCCACTCTTAGTCACTACATTATCATGCAGCTCTTAACAATGTAAATATGCATTTGGGCTATGCCTAGCCAAGGGCATAAAATCTTTTTTTTTTTTTAGGCTATGTTGTTTCATACCCCAACAGTTGAAATTAAAAGTAACTGATCACGCGTTTCTTAGTTCTAATGAGGCTTTAAGCACTGAAGAAACCAACAAAAAAAATACAACTACTAGACAAAAAAGGGCAAATGACATGGACCCTAAGTCTCACAGGCATCAGTCAAGATTATGAGGCCAGATAAGAAAGTCTCCAGTTTACTGGACAGACCTAACTGGTAGAATTTCTTCTCTGAACACAATGTTCCCAGGCCATGCACACACTCTCTCCATGATATTTTCAGAGAAGGATGCCTCGTTTGCGTGTAATTCTGAGAAGCATGTATAATTCTGAGAGCGTTAGTGTCTTAACAGGATCTTGCAAAGCCAGAAACAGCTGTCTTGTAGTGAAAGCACAAACTGGACTTGGATTCAAACCAGACTTGTTCTAGCTCCCATTCTGCCACTTACTAGCTGTATGACTAGTCACTTAATCTTGCCAAGCCTCAGTTTTCCAACCTGTAAAACTGATAAATCTATGTCCTCACTGATTGAAGGAAAATCAGTTTAAATATTTCTCTGGATAATCCCCCATCAACTTTTTGCTTTGCAAAATTGTAGTGTAGAAAGGCCAGCAGTGGGCTTCCCTGGTGGCGCAGTGGTTGAGAGTCTGCCTGCCAATGCAGGGGACACGGGTTCGAGCCCTGGTGTGGGAAGATCCCACATGCCGCAGAGCAACTGGGCCCGTGAGCTACAACTACTGAGCCTGCGCGTCTGGAGCCTGTGCTCCGCAACAAGAGAGGCCTGCGCACCGCGATGAAGAGTGGCCCCCGCTCGCCGTGACTAGAGAAAGCCCTCGCACAGAAACGAAGACCCAACACAGACAAAAATAAATAAAGTAATTAGTTTAATAAATAAATAAATACATTTATTAAAAAAAAAAAAAAGAAATGCCAGCAGTATAGAAGTTTATGTATTGCACTTGAAAGAGTTCTGAACTAGCGCTCTTGGATCTGAGAGTAGAATGGGAAGGGGGTCTGTCTAATTAATTAGCATTAATTAGGTAACCTGTCCAGAACCTCAGTTTCTGATTCTGTAACATCAGGGTTAGATTAGGTAATATTCAAGGTTGCCCTCTAGTTCTGGATCTAATATTCTCACTCAATATTTTTAATTAGGCGATTCAATATAAATTTGTATCATTCACTAATATACCTGTCCTGTGACTTTTGCCCAGAAATTTCTGTTTCTGGCTGGGGAACTTCTTGCTGCTTTTGGAAATTTCATCTGTTACATAGCTCTTAGATAGTTGTAACGGGTAAGGGATGATCCTCCTATCAGCACAATTAACTGCCCTTTCTTCTCAAGTAGCCCTCTGCGGAATGAACTTGATTACACTTGTTTCCTGGGCCTCTCTATTTGGCCCTGCTGCTGCTTTCTCCATCCAAATCTGCATTTCCTCTGAATGTGCCTTATATAGTGATTGGTGGAGAGATTTGCTCCCAGGGAGATCAGGAAAACGTTTTCCTCCTCCTTAACACCTGCTCACTCCTTAATCCTTGGCTTCAAAGCTTCCACCCCCACCATCCTGCTGACATTAATGTCAGGATCACCTCTCTGACTGACCCAATGCCCTTTTCATGGTCCTCCTTTTCTCCATCTTCTCTGTAGAGCTTTTTACTATATCCTCTCTCTTGAAAATACCACCCTCTCGAAAATACCACCTCCCTTGACTTCTTCTGACACTAATAATGAAGTTCCCATCACTTTAGAGTTGACAAAATGATTTTGTAACAAGGCTGGAGAAAACCCTCATAGACAGAACTCCTCTCAGGGTTGGGAGAGATGGAATGATGGTGTGGGGTGTGAGCTGGGGACTACAGGGTATAGTGGTGGGATAAAGATGAAGCTCCCAAAGGGAATATGTGAGTAAAAATAGGTGATCACCAAACTTGCTAAGGATAAAAGTGGTGTTCTTTACTTGAGGACTTTTATTTTGTTGAGTAACCAGATGAGTAGGCATGCAGGTCAATGGCAGAGCTAAAGGGCCCCATGTAACAGAGGAACAACTGAGTACCCGCAGGGGTCTGGCAGACACCTCAGGGGAAGAAAGGAAATCAACCACCTGCATCAGTGTGACGGAAAATGGACTTCGTGAAAGTCATTGCTGATGGAAACTGAATACTTTAGGGGATGTAATATAACCCTCTTCTAGTCTGCTCTACAAAATCTTCAGTAAAGCCTGCATTGCTCACTTATGTTTTTTGTGCTAGTGGATTATTTGCCAAGGTCTGTGTCAAGGTTGATACAGATTGAAGCATACTGTTTGGCACTGGCTGGAAAGAGACTGCCTGTGGAGACAGCCACGTCTTGACAGTATCTCATTTGACCCCCACACTATCCTCATGACTTGGGCAGAAACAGAATTATGTTTCTGATTTTGCAGCGGAAGGAGAAAACATCACAGCTGCGAAGACAGGTGATGGGACTTGTCATTTATGGCAGTAAATGACAGAAGTAAAATATGGATCCACGTGGCTCTTTTGACTCCAGCAAGATCTCACTCAGGTATTTGTTTACCTGAAGAATAACCTTTTATTTTTCCACTCTTTTTGTCTTCATTTCCGCCTCTCACCTCCTCAACATGCAGCCTTTCTCTGAGAACCCAGCTTCCTTAATAAGTTCAACTATCAACTGCATACAGGTGACACCCTCATACTCACAGACCTACATCTTCAGTCTTAATGTCTCCTGTATGTAAACTTTGAATCCTTATCTCTACCTACTTAGCTGGATATCACCATCATCTCAATCTCAATCTGTCCAAAATCGAAATTCCTATTTCCCCCCTTCACTATTTCTCCTGGGCAGGTATCATGCCCCTAGATTTCTAGGCTGCAATGAGGGCTGGATGAAAGGTAGGATCCTCTGATTCCTTTTTCCTCCTCAAACTCAGCATCATCAAAGTCTTGTGGATCCTGCCTTCAGGGTAACCCTTGGGTTTTCTCTTTCCTTTTACATCTCATTTCTGTACTGCTTAATCAAGGCCCTCTTCATTTTACACCATGATTATTTTTATATTCAATGCAAATAGATATTACTTGCATGTTTAATATTATGTTGAGAGGATTGTAATATATTAATGTGGGATAGGGCCTCGAAAAATAAGTCTAGAGGACTTCCCAGTGGTCCAGTGGGTAAGACTGCGTGCTCCCAATGCAGGGGGCCCAGGTTCGATCCCTGGTCGGGGAACTAGATCCCACGTGCATGCCACAACTAAAGATCCCGCGTGCCACAAAGAGGATCTCACATGCTGCAACTAAGACCTGGAGCAACCTAAATAAATAAATAAATGTTAAAAATAATAATAATAAGTCTAGAGCTCAGAGAGGTCTTAAATGAGAGAAACATATTCCTTTCACCTCCTGGGGTTCTCTTTTTGCCAGGCCTAAACGGGACAGTGAGGCAGACAACTTCAAGCCCACACAATACTCTTCTTGAACCTACGGGATGGACCCGGAGATACCAGGGGACAATCACTGGGAAAGCCAGCCCTCTGGTGCTATGGAGAATTTTAACACACATCTGAATTTATAGGGTCATCCAGGGGTTAATTCTAACTGCCCACCTACTCCCATAAATCATATCAGAGCCTGTATAATCATCTTGGCAAGTTGTACACCAAGATTTTCTAAATAGTTGCTAAGTGGTTCTAGGACCTCAGGTTCTCCCTCTCCATTATATCCTACCATCAGTTCTATACTAATCTTCAGATATATGTGTGTGTCTACACACACACACACACACACACGTTCACTCTTCTGCTTAAAACCTTGAAAGGTTCCCCAATGATCTCAGAATAATGTCCTGACTCCTTCCATGGGCATTGGGAGCCCATCACGGACAAGCCCAGCCCACTTCTCCAGCCTCACCTCCGTGTTACCCCCAACCCTTCCATCCAGGCTTGCCCATTCCACCTTCCTGAAACACACCCTGGGAGGTCTTGTTTCTAACCACAATCCCTACGTTCCCTAAGCCTGGAACCTCCTCCCTGTACTCTTAAAATCTGCCTCCTTTAAGAGATAGTAGAGGATAGAGGAAAAGGCGAGGCTTTGGAATCAGCAACCTGGGGTTCCAATTCTGGCTCCATTGCCTACTAGCTGTGGGGCCTTTTGGTCAATCACTTAACTCCCTTAGGCCTCAGTTCCCCATATGGACAATGGGAATAATAAGAATATAAACAGTATAACCCCCTAAGGCTTGCAGAGAAAAATAAACATAATAAAATATACAAAAGTGCTATGTAAACTGGAAAGAACTACAAAAAGCATTATTATTAGTTTTTATTATTATTATTATTATCTCCACAGTCACCATCCCCTTCAGATCTCTCCTCCAAAGCAGTATCATTATCATTAATAACAATTCGAGAATATTTTACATACACAACATACCTTATGGGTTTTAAATACCTTGTCCATACATCTAGTCCACTGTGCATCTCACTCATCTTGGCACTTAACCTTGGAAAAGTAATTTATCTTTTCGTGTCTATGTACTCTCTTCCCATGTCCATTATCACCTCCTTTGGAGCAATGTCCCTATTTCATATCTCCTTTCCCCATTGCCAGCACTCAAAAGTGATGGGCTTGCAAAAGTGAAAGGTTATAGGCATTGGCTCTAGAGCCAGAGAGGATTTGAATCCCATTTCTGCCACTTACTAGTTGTGTGGCCTTAGGCAGTTTATTTAAACTCTCAGTGGCCCAAATTTCTTCAGCCATAAAATGGGAATGATGTTAGCACCTACCCCACAAAGTTATTATGATGCTTAAGTGAGCCAATATGGATAAAGCCTGGCACGTAGTGAGTTCGTAATAAATATAAACTATTACTATTAAGTGAGACTGAGTCTGATTCCATTCTTTTCTGCCTTATCACTTCAGCCCTCTTTCAACACAGATTCCCCATGAATCATCCTTATTCATTTATACACAGGAACAAAATCTACTGAGCATCTGTTACATACAAAAGACTGTCCCTTGGATAAAAGCAGCTGTGTTTATGCCTGATCATTCTCTGTTGCTTTCTCCTGGGCCAAATGGTACTAAGAATGAGACAAGTTCTCTATGGATTGCAGCCTTCAGCCTTCTCCTCTTGTTTTCTCAAGCAGGGAGTAAGATGGTGTTCCAACATCAGATCACCAGGTACAAAAAAGTTCTTCATATTTTTTTACTGAAAGGCTTCTCAGGCCCCTTAACATGCTAGTATTTATGGTGAATCTCCAGCAACAGGGAATAGAGTTGGCCACATTTCCTGAACTCATTTAGCCACGGGACCTTTTATTTCACAGTTTCTCTCAGAATCAGCATTCTGTCAAATCTACTTTGGAAAATGCGACGTGGAAGTCCTATTCCTATCTGTTTCTCCTTTGTCCACAATTTCATTTTGACTAATGCAAACTGTCCTTGGAAATGCCTCACCTATATGAGACTACCCACTGGAAGACTAGAGAATCTTTTTTTCTTTTTAATTGAAGTATAGTTGATTTACAATATTGTGTTAGTTACAGGTGTACGGAAAAGTGACTCAGTTATATTGTTTTCAGATTATATTCCATTATAGGTTATTACAAAATATTGAGTATAATTCAGTACACATTGATCATATACAACATAAACAAGTCAGGCTGTATTGCTGTAAATGGCTCTAACTTCTAAAATGTATGGTAATTCCTACATAGTCAAACATTACTTATGTTTCAGCCAAAAAACAACCCCGAGCAACCATAAGAGTTGTCACAAAGACCATGTATTTCCATTAGAACTTCTAGAACTTCCCATGGAACTTATGACTCCTTTTTTTTGTTTGTTTTTTTCTTTAGCTTGCTCATCTGTTTCCCATTCTATAGCAGATTAGAAAAAGGAAGATTGGGCTCACAGAGGCAAACACACTAACCACAGACAGAATACAGCTGAGTACCTTGCCGTGAAGGTGTAGATATAAAAACTAGAAAGGTGACACAAAATTTCATTGCAACCTAGGAACAATTAGTGCAGGGTAAAATCCGCGAAGAAACTATAATATCCCTGACGACTTTATTACATCACCTCCCAGGCCCCTGAGTGATCAAGGAAAAGTTGAAGTCTATTCAAGATACTAAATTAAATAAATCAAGATAATATATAATACATTTTAGAAAGTTTTCCATCTACAATGGATTTTTTAACAAAATAAATTAATGGCTAAGAATAGATGGGTTAGATGGACCTAGAGATTATCACACTAAGTGAAGTAAGCCAGACAAAGACAAATATACGATATCGCTTATATGTGGAATCTAAAAAAAAAAAATGATACAAATGAACTTATTTACAAAACAGAAGTAGACCTACACATATAGAAAACAAATTTATGGTTACCTAAGGGGAAAGGGAGGTGGGGGATAAATTAGGAGTTTGGGATTAACACATACACACTACTATATATAAAATAGAAAAACAACAAGGACCTACTGTATAGCACAGGGAACTATACTCAGTATTTTGTAATAACCTATAAGGGAAATGAATCTGAAAAAGAATATATAGATATATATGTGTGTGTGTGTGTGTGCGTGCGTGTGTGTATATATATATATATATATATATATATATATATATATACACATACATGAATCTCCTTGCTGTACACCTGAAACTAACACAACATTGTAAATCAAATATACTTCAATTAAAAAATAATGTTTAAAAAAAAAGAATGGATGTGTTAAATGGCCAATCTTATGTTTTCCGGAGATTTCTGAGAAGAGGCGCACACCACCTCATGTTTACGATGCTGGGTAAAGGAGACGTACTTAGTATCCATGCTATTGATCATCCATCGCTTGACAATTCATCCTGTGGCTCTGCCCTTCACTGACCTTCTTAGCACACTCTGCCCCAGTTCTGCTCGGCCTCTAGGACTCTCTAAGTCTCAAAGATCTGTGTCCAACGTCAAAATCCCTACGCAGCTGACTTGGCATTATACAGCCTCCGCTGGTCATTTATCCAAGTAACTTAACAAGAGTGAAAGATCAGGGCTACGATGCATTTATATCTAAGGAGTAAATGGTGATCCCCCAATACAGCCACGTTAGAGTGCTGGGCTTGCGCATTTGGGAGTATAAAGGGAGCTGGGGGGCCACACTTTCGAAACTGCTTCGACCACAGCATCGCAAGGTAACTGCTCACAAGTGCCCGCTTTTTTGCTCCATGTAGCTGTGATTATACCTGATCAGGTTACCTGGAGAGGAGAGAAGGCAACACAGCAGCCTTTGCTGAGGGCCTACTAAGCGTAAGGAACTGTGTTAAGGGCAATATGGGAGACAAGATGGTGAGGCCTTTCAAGAAGCTTCTACAAAGAGTAAAAAGACAAGAATATAAGCAATTATGACACCAAAAAAAAAAAAAAAACTAACCTGCAGGATATAAAGCTGAATATAATACGTGCTTACCCCTCTAATTGTTTAGGTCAGTATTATAATTGCAGTTAGCAAATAAACGTGCTAATTTGTGATATCTCTTCTGTGATTGTCTTGAAGTATTATTTGAAATTTTTGTGGTTGGTTATGTAAATTTTTTTCTTATGTCAGGATTTCTGGGAGATGATTGCGGGAAGAAATTCTCCCATGCATTTGATCCATCTCAGAATGCATCCTAGTTTGCTTATTAATGACCAGTTTCCAGACTGCTCATTCATGGCATGCCTTGTGGACTTCGGGCTGGGTCATGTCTGACACTGCAGGAGCATCCCTCAGAGGGATTCTGTAGCTTTAGGAGCTTGCGATGCTTCGATTTCTGGCCACCATCTTCACCAGAATACCTTCTGTCATACATTCACAGGGTTAAGAGAAACCTTGGGGATTTTCTGGTCCATCTGTCTCATTTACAGAAGGAAACCAAAGCTCAAGGAAATTACAACAGCTACTTTACAGAGCTGGCATTAGAAAACCGAGGTTCTGCCTCCAAGTGTGATTTCGTTTGAACCAAGGATTCAGAATATGATACTTAATCATTTAATCTTTTCCTGAGAAAGTTGTGAGAATTTTAGGATATAGCTGGAGATTATTAGAGACTCATAAAAGGTAGAGACCAAGAGTACGCGACCAAAGTAGGAAAGCAAGCGTTGAAATGTCTCTTCCTGCCTAAATGGTATTTCACGACATGTTCCCCAGGTTCCATAAAAGTACTGTGTGGTAAATGGGAAGTTTAAGTTAAATTTGATATTGAAAATTATTCAGACTCTTATGGTATCCTGAGATCTTCATGTAGGTTATCAACTTCTGGACTGAGATTCCTTAGTCCCAAATAAGTTATCAGCTACCCTACCTTCATCTTCTCCAAGAGAATATAGGATATTTAAGAGAGTGCCCTTCCTAGACCTCTTAAAGAAGTCTTGCCCATAGTTCACAACTTTTCTCTCATTGCCAAAGAATTCAACTTCTGGTCTAAAAGCATCCAAGTTACAATCCGGATCATTCCCCTCCCTCCTTCCTTTCTTTTTTGACCCCTCACGGCCCCCTACCCTCAGCTGGAAGCATCATCTCTCTAAGTCCCCATAACACTTCATTTAGACGCTTACAGAATTTGTATTATTCTTCCTTGTTCAAAGATTTATTTGAGCATTTCTCTTAACTGTTCCTAAATTTTGCATTCCTTTAGGGTAGAGACTGTCTTTATCCTTTTTTATACCCCCTTAAGGAGCTGACATGGTACTTTGCACACACAGAAGATACTCAAAAAAATTGTTAATCAGTGCTGTAATTACCCAATTATTTAAAGAATGATGATTTAACCGAAGGGAAAAATGGAAAATGTATTTCCATCCCACACCATCCAATGTGTACTATTTAAATGTAGCTAAACTTAGAAAAGTACAATTTCTAGATTTATTTAAACTCTTCCTAGTTCATTTGTTCTTTGTTTTGTTTAGTTTTGATTTCTGGGATCACTCTCTCAGAAGCCACTTCATTCCTGAAGGACACTAACCATTGCTTTGGAAACCAAGAAGGTAAGAGTCACTTTCATCTTGATTGGGAATACAATAATTGAAATTAGCAAACACTGTTTTACACATTCTCATTCTTGCCACACTCATAGGAATCTGAAACTGATGAAATTAAAATCCATTACTTAAGTATTTCTAAAGGCAGATTACAAAATATGCAGCTAAGGAAGCAGGGCTTCCCAAATTTGCTCATCACACTAACAGGAATAAAACACACTGCAGAACTTTGACACACAAGCTCCAGGTCAATATACTTAGGTTGGCCCCAAACATGATGTTCGTAGGCTCAAGATTCAGTCTTCACACAAGTCTAACTTTGCTGTGTTTTGAGCAGAGGCCGCACCCGTGAATCCCCTCAGCTGTGTCTTTACTCACAAATGATGCTGAGAGAATAAGGAGAAATGGATTCAAACCTATGTCCACTGTAGTAATAAAAAAATATTACTCGCCCACCTCAAGATTTGTGTTTATTGGAAGTAATTCTAGATGAATTAGGACCAAGGAAACCAAAGTATAATTAAGTCATGACCACACCATTGCTGACAAGATGCAGTAGCTGAGAAATTCCCAAGAGAGGGCTGAAAGTTGAGAGCAGTGTCATAGCGCACTGACAGCAGTAAGCGGGGTTGGGGAGCACTCAGAAGGTGGTGCTGGAGGTCAGGAAGACTGGGATGGCCATCCCCATTGGAAGACCCCTAAAGACAGGAACAGAGGGGATGGCTGGAGGGACACAGCTGTGTAGGGCTGGAAGCAGGTCAAGCTCTCAAAACCAAGAAGCAGATAATTAGGGGACTTTCTGGGGGTAGAGTTTCCAGGGACACCATGAGTCATGCCAAGAGAGTTGGATGAGACCTAACAAGGGAAAGTTTTATCAGCCAAGAATACATGGTTTTAGCCCTGGGTCTCAGAGTACAGTTGTATAAATATGGGGACAAGATCTGACTTAGCAACCGGACGCACACAGCGTGCGTTGAGGGGCTTTGCTTGACAGTGAGTGGTGAGCCATCGGTGTGAGGAGGCTGCCAGAGGGCAGTCACCACCTCGGGCATGACACCTAGGTCAGGAGAGATGAGGGCACATGCTGATGGAGGACAGCATGTGGTCTGGATGTCACACTTAAGAGATTAACAGGAGTGAGCTCACTGTGATGGTAAAGGAGATGCAGAAGCACATCACGGAAGAAACAGATGAAGACAGCACTGGGGCTACTTAGCCTGGAAAAGAAAAAGCTAAGGAGGGACTTCCCTGGAGGTCCAGTGGTTAAGACTTCGCCTTTCAGGCTCAATTCCTGGTCGGGGAGTTAAGATCCTACATGCCTTGCAGCCAAAAAACCAAAACATAAAACAGAAGCAATACTGTAACAAATTCAATAAAGACTTGAAAAATGGTCCACATTAAAAAAAAAAAAAAAAAGCTAAGGAGAACCCAGAGCAGCCATCAAATGGGTGAAGAGTTGTCTTGTGGGGAGAAGGTTTGAACTCTTTCTGTTGTTACCAAGAGCCGAAAGGAGGATCAAACATCCTGAAGTCACAGAGAGCCAGATTTCAGTTTAAAGCAAGAAGTATCTTTGGCCTGCAGAAACTACCCCAAATGATTTTCCAAAATTTTCAAAAGGGAAAAAAGTCATCTTGAAGGCATTTGAGTAGGCTGGACAACACATTTGCAAGAATATCGCTGAGACAACTCATTCATCATCTAGGCAGTAAAAGTAGGAGATACTGGATTCTGAGTCATGGTTAGAGCTGTGGGTGGAAGAAGAAAAATCTTCACCTCAACACACGCAGTGACTTGAATCCCAGACGGAAAGTCTTGTTTTTCTAAGAGACCTAAAGGTATAGTTTGACCATGAGTCATTGTAGTCTTTCCCCAACTTCAGACTTCATTCTTATACTACTATCACAAATTTTGCAATACCCATTTAAGACCAGTACTGCTAATTCACTTAATATTTTGATTTACCTTGATTCCTTTTTCTTCTTAGATGTGTTTTTCAAAGTTAGCCTATATGCTTGCTATGAAAGTCTGGACCGTCTATCTCAGCATCAGCTGAGACATTTAGATATTCAGAATCTCAAACTCTACTCCAGATCTGCTGAATCAGAATATCTATTTCAACAAGATTCCCAGTTGGATTCCTATGCCCACCAAAGTTTGAGAAACACTGCTTTATATCACTACTATAAACAGATATTTCACTGTCTCTAAGTCGTTAGCACATATTATTCTATTTTATTCTAACTTTCTTCACATTTTCACAAACTATTATCTCTAAACTTGGGATGCATCTTATAATCAATGAAAGGAGTACTGTAATTAGCAGGGTGTTTTCCTTTATTAGTGGGACACAAAATAGGTTATCTTACAATCGATGGCATCTTACATTTTGCTAAAATAAGGTAATAGACTTTAATATAACTATTAAAATTAAGAAATAGTTGCCTAAAATCATTTTGTATTGGACCATTGGGACTATGCCATGGTTTTGGAAAGAGTGGCTTTATAAAAGCAAAATAATGCTCCCAAACATCACTGTGTTTGAGGCCCTTGAGAACAATTCAGTTTCCTCAGTCCCAACCACAGAGATTCTGTTGCAGATGATTTTGATGTGGATCAACTTTCGACACTTTGGGTAGCAGGCTGAACACTAAGTCAAGCTAAATGACATCAGATCATACATTTGCAGCCTGATGAGATTCCCTCACACTATAGTGCAACCATTCTCAAACTGTGGCCCATGGATCCTTGGAGATTCCTAAGAACTTTTCAAGAGGTACATGAGGTCAAAACAATTTTCATAATACCCAGATGCCATGTGCTTTCTTCACTGTGTTGACTTAATGATGCAAAAGCAAGGATGGATAGACGATCTGACACTTTATTACAAATCAAGATATGGCACCAAGCTGTACTAATAGTCATAGTATTCTTCACAGCCATACACTGACAGTGAAAAAGAATTTTTTTTTAATTTAAAAAGCCAGCTTCAGGACTTCCCTTGTGGCACAGTGGCTAAGAATCCGCCTGCCAATGCAGGGGACACGGGTTCGAGCCCTGGTCTGGGAAGATCCCACATGCTGCGGAGCAACTAAGCCCGTGAGCCACAACCACTGAGCCCGTGTGCCACAACTACCGAAGCCCACACGCCTAGAGCCCATGCTCCGCAACAAGAGAAGCCACCGCAATTAGAAGCCCGCGCACCGCAACGAAGACTAGCGCTCGCCGCAACTAGAGAAAGCCTGCACGCAGCAACAAAGACCCAACGCAGCCAAAAATAAATATAAATAAATAAATAATTTTTTTAAAAAGCCAGCTTCATTGAAAAATAACCTAAAATTTGCAGCAGTGGAGAGTATTAATTTGATTACATCTCAATTTTATCCACATCTTTATAATATTCTACATGATCAAACAGGAAGTCCATGAAAAGCACTCCTTTTGCACACTGGACTTTGACATTTGTCTCAAGGAAAAACACATGTGCAGTTGTCTGAGTTGCAAGATGAACCAGCCACTTGATTCATGAAGCACCATTTTTACTTGAAAGAATGACTAGAGGACAAACTATTGTTTCTCAGACTTGTATATCTGGCACACAGTTTCTCAAAAAGCAGTGAAGTGTGTTTATCCTTTCAAGGAAAACTACTGACAGTGTTTTTTACTAATGATATAGTTGAGTTTTCAAGCAAAAATTAAAACTTTGGAAGACTTGTATCTACTATCATTAGCTTGACAACGTCCTAATATTTGAATTTTCTAATGAGATCAGTACTGATATTAATAATTGTGATTTTTTATACTGTATAATGAAACGTGCCAATATTTGGAAGTTCTGTATAATTCAGTGAACAATATTTTCCAAATGATCAATGTATGATGTTTACACATGGGTAAAAGTTTCATTCAAAGTTCAACACAGACCAACAGATCATAATGTTTGTTGATATGGTTTCAGATTCCACATTGCAACTAGCCTTTAAGGAACTACCACAGAAACTACCACGTGTCAAGTTTTGGTATAGTATCTAAAAAGAATATCCGCAATTATTTGAAAGGGTAATTAAAATACTCT
Organism: Balaenoptera ricei; assembly: GCF_028023285.1. Taxonomy (NCBI): domain Eukaryota; kingdom Metazoa; phylum Chordata; class Mammalia; order Artiodactyla; family Balaenopteridae; genus Balaenoptera; species Balaenoptera ricei. Next base: position 1,560,808 of record NW_026777415.1, on the reverse strand, counting down.
TTCCTTTTCCAAATTATATATCTGTGAAAGATTTTCTATATCTACTTTAACCAAAAAACAAAAAACCATACAGCAACAGACAGAATACAGAAGCAAGCATGAAAACCCATCCATCTTCTACTCAGCAGACATTAAAGTGAGTTGCAAAAATGAAAAACAACAGTACTCTTGCCACTAATTTTTTTGTTTTGGAAAATATAGTCATTTTCATAAAAATACGTCATTAATGTTAACATGCAATGAATTTGATAGGAACTTTAAATGAATTAGATTTTCTCAATTTTGACTTCTAATACCATAAATATTGGTAGATATGACCTGCATAAACCAAACTCACTGGGTTCTCAATGGTTTTTAAGAGTGTGAAGGGGTTCTGAGAAAACAAAGCTTGAGAACTGCTGCTGTCGTAAAACTCACTTAAGCCACAAAAGTAGGGACTATCTTCACAGATGAGGAAACAATATGGATGAATTCTTCCTCTCCACCAGGCAGTAACTGAGAAAATTTAAACTGCATGAAGCCTGCAAGCCAGAGGTCCTCTTTGTGGTGCTATATTGAGTTCCAATCTCTTAACTACGAAAACTTAACCACGAGCACACAGATGGTTCAGCAGAGCCGCTGGCCAAAGTAAAATCGAAATGCAACTTATCCTGAATAAGATCCAGAGGGAAGCAGTTGCTCCTCTTTCTGTAGGACTAGATCCCCCCAGAATCTCAAGGAGGGATATTGAAACAACAGTCAGTTACCAATGAAAAGTAATTTCATAAAGTGTAAGATTGAGGGCGGGGGAAGTTCCAAGGGACAACCATAAAATGTTCAATTTTCCCACTTCTAATAGGAAACATAAAAGGCTTTATTCAAAACATATGACCTATTTCTTAAGAGAGATATGGGGATATATGTGTGTAATTGAACTCCATTTTATGGTCACTTACAGAAGAATGTATGGAAAAGAAAAAGCAGAGAAAGAAAGGGAGAAGGGGAAGAGTTGTGGGGAAAAGAAGTAGAGGGTCAGGAAGGATACGGGAAGAGGTCCAGAGGGAACAGGAAAAGCAAATGCAGATGAGGAAAAGGAACCAGAAAAGTCACACAACCTGCAGGGGCCTTAGAAATGAGCTAGGCTTGCTTCTTCATTTTAAGTGAGATTAGTGGCCCAAAGAAGTTAAGTGGTTTGACCAAGTTCAGTGCTGGGACTTTAAGCCAAATTTTCTAGCTTCTAAGCAAGGAAAACACATAAAGAGAAGGTCTGTGAAAGGGGATGGTTTGGAAAGAAGTGACAGGGGGGGATGAGCGGGAGGGTGGACAGAGAGAGAGAGGCAGAAAGATACATAAACACACCATACACGCACATGCACACACACACACACGCTAAGCAGTGAGTTCTAAAGCATTTATTTAATTAAACACTGTTTGTCACACCCCGACACTGCTACACATAACTAAAGTTTGGAGACCCCTGCCTTAAGCCCAGTACTTCTCAACTCTACTATGCCTAGAAATCACCTGGAGATCTTGTTAAAGTGCAGATTCTGGTTTTGTAATGCGGGGTGGTTCTGAGATTCTGAATGTCTAACAACTCCTCGGTGATGCTGATGCAACATGTTCAAGGACCACTCTTGGAGTCAGAAGGCCCTACACCAGCAGTTCTCAGAGTGTGGTCCCTGGACCACAATGATGAATTCACCATCAGCTGATGAATGCACCACGAGCATTGCCTAAGAACTTGCTAGAAATGCATATTCTCAGGCCCCATCCCATACCTACTGAATCAGAAGCTCTGGGGGTGAGGCCCAGAAATCTGTGTTTCAACAAGCTCTCCAGGTAATTCTGGTGCATGTTAAAGTTTGGAACCATTGCACTAGGCCATAATGTCTCCTATCACCTTGTTGCCTGTAATTGGCTAAACAAGTGTGGCAGTACTTTATGTTCAAGTCATTACTTTTCACTGGGCTATCTGAACTTTCTACTAGGAATTATCAACACTCACCAAGAGGAACATCTCAATCTTGCCAACTATTCAGCTGGATTTCATGTCTGATGTCTAAAGGAAAAGATTCTCCTTGGATACAGAGAGTCTGAATTATACTCCCAGTTAAATGCCACCCATATCCCACCCCACTCCGTTCCCACAATGATAAAAATCAGTGTTCCCAAATCTGAGTAGTTTAGAGGAATTTTAAGAATCATGATACGGAAATGAACAAACCAAAAAACCTCAGCTCTCCTATGTCAAAAGAAAACCAAACTTTCACTTCAGGGTTTGGAGGAAGCGGTTTAGAAAGGCCACCACTGACAAAACGGTGCACTGTTAGTGGAGATGTAAATTTGTGCAGCCACTACAGAAAACAGTATAGAGATTCCTTTAAAAATTAAAAATAGAACTACCATATGATCCAGCAATTCCACTTCTGGGTATATACCCAAAGGAAATGAAATTACTATCCCAAAGAGATACTCCCACGTTCATTGTGGCATTATTTAGAATAGCCAAGACATGGAAACGATCTAAGTGTCCACTGATGGATAACTGGATAAAGAAAAGGTCATATATAATGGAATATTATTCAGCCATAGAAAAGAATGAAATCTTGCCATTGGCAACAGTGGACCTTGAGGGCATTATGCTATGTGAAATAAGTCAGACACAGAAAGACAGATCCTGTATAATCTCACGTATATGTGGAATCTTAAAAAACCAAACTCATAGCAACAGAGATCAGATCTGTGGTTGCCAGAGGTGGCGGGTGAGAGGTGGAAGAACTGGGTGAAAGGGGTTAAAAGGTACAAACTTCCAATTATGACATAAATAAGTTCCGTGGTTGTTAAGTACAGCATGGTAACTGTAGTTAATTACACTGTGTTGTATATTTGAAAGTTGCTAAGAGAGTAGAGCTTAAAAGCTCTCATCACAAGGGCTTCCCTGGTGGTGCAGTGGTTGAGAGTCTGCCTGCCAATGCAGGGGACACGGGTTCGAGCCCTGGTCTGGGAGGATCCCACAAGCCGCGGAGCAACTGGGCCCGTGAGCCACAACTCCTGAGCCTGCGCGTCTGGAGCCTGTGCTCGGCAACAAGAGAGGCCGCGATAATGAGAGGCCCGCGTGCCGCGATGAAGAGTGGCCCCCACTTGCCGCAACTAGAGAAAGCCCTCGCACAGAAACGAAGACCCAACACAGCCATAAAAAAAAAAAAATCTCATCACAAGAAAAAGAAACTGTAAGTGAAGGGATAGATGTTAAGTAGACCTAATGCTGTGATCATTTTGCAATATATACATATATCAAATCATTATGTTGTACACCTTAAACATATACAGTGTTATATGTCAGTTACATCTCAATAAAACTGGTGGGGCAGGTGGGTAGGAAAGGCCACCACTGTGTCCTCAGGACTCACTGGACACATCCTCTTGTGTCTGTCTCCAGGCGACGCCGGGGTGAGCAAGAAGGGCGGGAAGAAGAAGGGCTCCTCTTTCCAGACCGTGTCCGCTGTGTTCAGGTTTTGTTTTTTGGCAGCTTCCACATTCGGTTGTATTTCTGCCCAGTGCAACGGCGTTTGCTAAGGTTAATGTGCTTCTTCTGGTTTGTGTCTCAGGAAAATTTAAACAAATTGATGGCCAATTCAAGGAGCACTCATCCTCACTTTGTGCGATGTCTGATTCCCAATGAGACCAAGACTCCTGGTGAGTAAGAATCCATCAGAACAGGACTCCCTGAAACGTATGCAAAATTCTGTGGGTGTGGGTGTGGGTGCACACGTGAGTATGTACATGTGTCTGTGTGCACGTGCATGTGTGTTTCCCTGAGGACAGGCTCATGAGAGCCTTTATCACTTCTCAGTCTATGAAATAGGGCTGCCAGATTTGGCAAATTAAAACCACGAGACGCCCCATTAAATTCGAATTTCAGATGAGACAATGAAAAATTTCTTAGTATAAATATGACCCATGCAATATTTGGGATATACTTATACTAAAAAAAAAAAAAAAAGCATTTACTGTTTCTCTGAAATTCAAATTCAACTGGGCATCCTGGGCATATTTTATCTGGCATCCCTACTATGAAATTATATCCAAAATATTATGTACATATATAGGTACATTAAATCCATACCTTTCATAAAATTCTTAAAAACCTTTCCCCCCAAAGTGAAGAGCCACTATATTTGGCAAATAATCAGCTTAGGTGTTCCATAATAAAAACAGCATCAATAACAACCGTTTTCTGAGCCTAATGCAGTCCCATTATTATGTTATCTCTACTGTTTACAACACTTCACTGCAAGATAAGCATAATCATCAACATTTTATAAATGAGAAAACTGAGAGTCAGAGACCAGGTATATAGACATAGAACACCATGTGGTACAGTAGACGTTTAACCATCACCAATCCTGGATTCACAAATATGGCTGAGTTTCAGGGCCATTTGTCACAAAGGAAAGAACAAACCATCACACAGACGGTGGCTATGAGGCAGCTCTCTCACCAGCCAAGCTGTTGAATCCCAAAGGCTGGGCTTCTGGCATCAAGGTCCTGCTTCAGCAATGTTACAGGAGAGCAGAGGAATTAGATGATCAAGGAAAAGATCCCAGCTCCACCTATTACTGCCCAAGGGACCGCAGATGAGTCCTTTAGCTTTCTGGTCTATAAAAGGAGGATTAAAATGGCATTTTCTTTATGCATTCACTTAGTTATTAATTCATTTATTTATTGAGTGAGCGCTTATAAAGTGTTGACTCATTTTGTAAATATTAACTCATTTAACCCGCCTTAGAGGGCTGTTGTGAGAATTAAATAAGCCAGTACACGTAAAGCATTTGAAACAGGTCCCATCACAAGAACAAAACAATTGTAACTATGTATGTTGACGGAGGTTAACCAGACTTATTGTGGTGATCATCTCAAAATATATACAAATATCGAATCAATATGTTGTACACCTGAAACTAGTAAAATGTTATATGCCAATTACACCTCAGTTTTTTTTCACACACACACACTGTATTTTATTTTTACAAGAGATAAATAGACTGACACCAAGCATCGTACATGAATGACCACAACAAAAGCAACAATGATTGCAATTACCAAACATGAAACACACTCATACTATGCCATAATATTGACATTCAGTCCAGTAATCCTCCACTGTAACAGCTCCTTTACTTTGCAGTGAAAATTGATTTGTATATTCTTTGCCTCTGAGTCCTTGTGGGATTTTTTTTTTAATTCAGACAGAAAGTCACAAAAATTATACTCATCCTCATCTGTTCACTCAGTCCCATGTAATTAATTTTTTTGTTCATCTTGATCTTTTGTTAGCACTTTTATGAGTTCATCAGTTTTTCATTAGAGTTCTGAAAATGCTTATTCATTCAGTTCAGCTGTACAGTCAGTTACCAGAAACCTGTACTTGTCAGAGTCTTTTCCATGAATTTCTTGAAGATGAAACCCTTTTATAGGAACATATTTGCAAAAGCATCAGAGTACACCCAGAACTGTCTGTAAATGACAAAAGACTTAAAAATGACCACAGTTAAAGATCTGATGAAAGTTCATAATAATGCAGTTGACAAGAAAATTAGTTATTTCTGAGATATACATTTTAAAGTAATAACTAGGATTATGACTTATAACATTATACCAGAACATGTAAGATTTTTAGAAATTTCATGTAATGTCTGAAACATTTATATTAACATATTTCCATACAAATAACCCAATGAAAGTTTAGTATTAGTTGTTCTGTTTGTTTGTTTTTTTATACTGCAGGTTCTTATTAGGCATCAATTTTATACACATCAGTGTATACATGTCAATCCCAATCGCCCAATTCAGCACACCCCCATCCCCACCCCACCGCAGTTTTCCCCCCTTGGTGTCCATATGTCCGTTCTCTACATCTGTGTCTCAACTTCTGCCCTGCAAACCGACTCATCTGTACCATTTTTCTAGGTTCCACATACATGCGTTAATATACGATATTTGTTTTTCTCTTTCTGACTTACTTCACTCTGTATGACAGTCTCTAGATCCATCCATGTCTCAACCAATGACTCACTTTCGGTCCTTTTTATGGCTGAGTAATATTCCATTGTATATATGTACCACACTTCTTTATCCATTCGTCTGTTGATGGGAATTTAGGTTGCTTCCATGACCTGGCTATTGTAAATAGTGCTGCAGTGAACATTCGGGTGCATGTGTCTTTTTGAATTACGGTTTTCTCTGGGTATATGCCCAGTAGTGGGATTGCTGGGTCATATGGTAATTCTAATTTTAGTTTTTTAAGGAACCTCCATATTGTTCTCCATAGTGGCTGTATCAATTTACATTCCCACCAACAGTGCAAGAGGGTTCCCTTTTCTCCACACCCTCTCCAGCATTTGTTGTTTGTAGATTTTCTGATGATGCCCATTCTAACTGGTGTGAGGTGATACCTCATTGTAGTTTTGATTTGCATTTCTCTAATAATTAGTGATGTTGAGCATCTTTTCATGTGCTTCGTGGCCGTCTGTATGTCTTCTTTGGAGAAATGTCTATTTAGGTCTTCTGCCCATTTTTGGATTGGGGTGTTTGTTTCTTTAATATTGAGCTGAATGAGCTGTTTATATATTTTGGAGATTAATCCTTTGTCCGTTGATTCATTTGCAAATATTTTCTCCCATTCTGAGGGTTGTCTTTTCGTCTTGTTTATGGTTTCCTTTGCTGTGCAAAAGCTTTGAAGTTTCATTAGGTCCCATTTGTTTATTTTTGTTTTTATTTCCATTACTCTAGGAGGTGGATCAAAAAAGATCTTGCTGTGATTTATGTCAAAGAGGGTTCTTCCTATGTTTTCCTCTAAGAGTTTTATAGTGTCCATTCTCACATTTAGGTCTCTAATCCATTTGGAGTTTATTTTTGTGTATGGTGTTAGGGAGTATTCTAATTTCATTCTTTTACATGTAGCTGTCCAGTTTTCCCAGCACCACTTATTGAAGAGACTGTCTTTTCTCCATTGTATATCTTTGCCTCCTTTGTCATAGATTAGTTGACCATAGGTGCGTGGGTTTGTCTCTGGGCTTTCTATCTTGTTCCATTGATCTATGTTTCTGTTTTTGTGCCAGTACCATATTGTCTTGATTACTGTAGCTTTGTAGTATAGTCTGAAGTCAGGGAGTCTGATTCCTCCAGCTCCATTTTTTTCCCTCAAGACTGCTTTGACTATTACAGGTATGTGACATTCCCCATCTCTCCCCCCATCACAGGTGAGTGACAGTCCCCAGCTCTCTCCCCATCTCAGGTATGTGACAGCCCCCAGCTCTCTACTCATCACAGGTGTGTGAAGCCCCCAGCTCTCTCCCCATCACAGGTGAGAGACAGCCCCCAGCTCTCTCACCATCTCAGGTATGTGACAGCCCACAACTGTCTCCCCATCACAAGTATGCGACAGCCACTAGCTGTCTCCACATCCCAGATATGTGACAGCCGCCAGCTCTCTCCCCATCACAGGTGAATGAAAGCCCACAGCTGTCTCCCCATCACAGTTATGTGACAGCCCGCAGGTGTCTCCCCACTACAGGTATGTTATAGCCCCCAGCCTTCCCCCCATCACAGGTATATGAACAACCCCAAGCTCTCTCCCCATCACAGGTGTGTGAAAGACCCCAGCTCTCTCCCCATCACAGGTGAGTGACAACTCCAATCTATCTCCCCATAACAGGTGAGTGACAACCCACAGCTCTCTCCCCATCACAGGTATGTGACAGCCCACAGCTATCTCAGCATCACAGGTATGTGACAAACCCAAGCTGTCTCCCCATCACAGGTGTGTGACCGTCCCCAGCTGTCTCCATAACACAGGTGCATGACAACGCCCAGCTCCCTCCCCTTCACAGGTGGGTGACAGCCCCCAGCTCTCTCCCTATCAAAGGTATGTGAGAGCCACCAGCTGTCTCCCCATCACAGGTATGTGACAGCCACTAGCTGTCTCTGCATCCCAGTTATGTGACAGCCGCCAGCTGTCTCCACATCACAGGTATGTAACAGCCCCCAGCTCACTCCCCATCACAGGTGTTTGAAAGTCCCCATCTCTGTCCCAATCACAGGTGTGTAACAGCCTCCAGCTCTCCCCCCATCATGGGTGGGTGACAGCCCTCAGCTCTCTCCCCATCACAGGTGTGTAACAGCCCCCAGCTGTCTCAGCATCACAAGCATGTGACAGTCCCCATCTTTCTCCCAATCTCAGGTGTCTGTCAGCTCCCATCTCTCTCCCCATCACAGGTGAGTGACAGCCCCCAGCTCTCTCCCCATCACAGGTAAGTGACAGCGCCCAGCTGTCTCCACATCACAGGTATGTGACAGCCACTAGTTGTCTCCGCATCACAGGTATGTGACAGCCCCCGGCTCTCTCCCCATCACAGGTGAGTTACAGCCCCCAGCTCTTTCCCCATTACAGGTGTGTGACAGCCCCCAGCTCTATCCCCATCACAGGTGTGTGACACCCCCAGCTCTCTCCCCATCACAGGTAAGTGATAGCTCCCAGCTCTCTCCCCAACTCATGTATATGAGAGCCCCGAGCTGTCTCCGCATCACAGGTGAACGACAGCCCCCAACTCTCTCCCAATCACAGGTATGTGACAGCCCCCAGCTGTCTCCGCATCACAGGTATGTGAAAGCCCCCAGCTCTCTCCCCATCACAGGTGTTTAATGGTCCCCATCTCTCTCCCCATCACAGGTGTGTGACAGCGCCCAGCTCTCTCCACATCACAGGTGAGTGACAGCCCCCAGCTCTCTCCCCATCTCAGGTATGGAACAGCCCCCAGCTGTCTCCGCATCACAGGTGCCCGACAGCCCCCAACTCTCTCCCCATCACAGGTATGTGACAGCCACAGGTGTCTCCGTATCACAGGTATGTTAGAGCCACCAGCTGTCTCCGCATCACAGGTATGTTACAGCCCCCAGCTCTCTCCCCCTCAGAGGTGTTTAACAGTCCCCATCACTCTCCCCATCACAGGTGTATGACAGACCGCAGCTCTCTCCCCATCACAGGTGAGTGAAAGACTCCAGCTCTCTCCCAATTACAGGTGTGTGACAGCTCCGAGCTCTCTCTCCATAACAGGTGAGTGACAGCCCCCAGCTCTCTCCCCATCTCAGGTATGTGACAGCCCCCAGCTGTCTCCGCATCACAGGTGCCCGACAGCCCCCAACTCTCTACCCATCACAGGTATGTGACAGCTCCCAGCTGTCTGGGCATCACAGGTATGTGACAACCAGCATCTGTCTCCGCATCACAGGTGTGTGACAGCCCCCAGCTCTCTCCCCATCAGAGGTGTTTGACAGTCCCCATCACTCTTCCCATCACAGGTGTGTGACCACCCCCAGCTCTCTCCCCATCCCAGGTAAGTGACACCCCCCAGCTCTCTCCCTATTACAGGTGTGTGACAGCCCCGAGCTCTCTCCCCATCACAGGTGAGTGACAGTCCCCAACTCTCTCCCCATCACAGGTATGTGACAGCCCCAGCTGTCTCCGTATCACAGGTATGTTAGAGCCACCAGCTGTCTCCGCATCACAGGTATGTGACAGACCCCAGCTCTCTCCCCCTCAAAGGTGTTTGACAGTCCCCATCACTCTCCCCATCACAGGTGTATGACAGCCCGCAGCTCTCTCCCCATCACAGGTGAGTGACAGACTCCAGCTCTCTCCCAATTACAGGTGTGTGACAGCTCCGAGCTCTCTCCCCATAACAGGTGAGTGACAGCCCCCAGCTCTCTCCCCATCTCAGGTATGTGACAGCCCCCAGCTGTCTCCGCATCACAGGTGCCCGACAGCCCCCAACTCTCTACCCATCACAGGTATGTGACAGCTCCCAGCTGTCTGGGCATCACAGGTATGTGACAACCAGCATCTGTCTCCGCATCACAGGTGTGTGACAGCCCCCAGCTCTCTCCCCATCAGAGGTGTTTGACAGTCCCCATCACTCTTCCCATCACAGTTGTGTGACCGCCCCCAGCTCTCTCCCCATCCCAGGTAAGTGACACCCCCCAGCTCTCTCCCTATTACAGGTGTGTGACAGCCCCGAGCTCTCTCCCCATCACAGGTGAGTGACAGCCCCCAACTCTCTCCCCATCACAGGTATGTGACACCCCTCAGCTCTCTCCCCATCACAGGTGTGTGACAGCCCCCAGTTGTCTCAGCATTACAGGTATGTGACAGTCCCCATCTCTCTCACCATAACAGGTGTGTGACAGCCCCCAGCTCTCTCCCCATCACAGGTATGTGAGAGCCACCAGCTGTCTCCCCATCACAGGTATGTGACAGCCACTAGCTGTCTCCGCATCCCAGTTATGTGACAGCCGCCAGCTATCTCCACATCACAGGTATGTGACAGCCCCCAGCTCACTCCCCATCACAGGTGTTTATAAGTCCCCATCTCTGTCCCAATCACAGGTGTTTAACAGCCTCCAGCTATCCCCCCATCACAGGTGGGTGACAGCCCTCAGCTCTCTCCCCATCACAGGTGTGTAACAGCCCCCAGCTGTCTCAGCATCGCAGGTATGTGACAGTCCCCATCTTTCTCCCAATCTCAGGTGTCTGTCAGCTCCCATCTCTCTCCCCATCACAGGTGAGTGACAGCCCCCAGCTCTCTCCCCATCACAGGTAAGTGACAGCGCCCAGCTGTCTCCACATCACAGGTATGTGACAGCCACTAGTTATCTCCGCATCACAGGTATGTGACAGCCCCCAGCTCTCTCCCCATCACAGGTGAGTTACAGCCCCCAGCTCTTTCCCCAGTACAGGTGTGTGACAGCCCCCAGCTCTCTCCCCATCACAGGTATGTGACAGCCCGCACCTCTCTCCCCATCACAGCTGAGTGACAGCCGTCATCTCTCTCCCCATCACAGATGAGTGACAGCCTCCATCTATCCTCCCATTACAGGTGAGTGACAGCCCCCAGCTGTCTCCGCATCATAGGTGCCTAAAAGCCCCCAACTCTCTCCCCATCACAGGTATGTGACAGTCCCCAGCTGTCTCCACATCACAGGTATATGACAGCCACCAGCTCTCTCCACATCACAGGTATGTGACAGCCCCCAGCTCTCTCCCCCTCAGAGGTGTTTGACAGTCCCCATCACTCTCCCCATCACAGGTGTGTGACTGTCCCCATCACTCTCCCCATCACAGGTGTGTGACAGCACCCAGCTATCTCCCCAACACAGGTGAGTGACAGCCTCCAGCTCTCTCCCAATTACAGGTGTGTGACAGCCCTGAGCTCTCCCCCCATAACAGGTGAGTGACAGCCCCCAGCTCTCTACCCATCACAGGTGTGTGAAGCCCCCAGCTCTCTCCCCATCTAAGGTATGTAACAGCCCCCAGCTGTCTCCGCATCACAGGTGCCTGACAGCCCCCAACTCTCTCCCCATCACAGGTATGTGACAACCCCCAGCTGTCTCGCTATCACAGGTATGTGATAGCCACAAGCTGTCTGCGCATCCCAGGTATGTGACAGCCGCCAGCTCTCTCCCCATCACAGGTGTTTGACAGTCCCCATCTCTCTCCCAATCACTGGTGTTTGAAAGCCCCTAGCTCTCTCCCCATCACAGGTGACAGCCCCCAGCTGCCTCCCCATCACAGATATTTGACAGCCCACACGTGTCTCCGCATCACAGGTACCTGAACAGCCCCCAACTCTCTCCCCATCACAGGTATGTGACAGCCCCCAGCTGTCTCCACATCACAGGTATGTTACAGCCACCAGCTGTCTCCGCATCACAGGTATGTGAGAGCCCCCAGCTGTCTCCACATCACAGGTATGTGTGAGCCCCCAGCTCGCTCCCCATCACAGGTGTCTGACAGTTCCCATCTCTCTCCCGATCACAGGTGTGTGACAGCCCCCAGGTCTCTCCCCATCACAGGTGTTTGACAGTTCCCATCTCTCTCCCGATCACAGGTGTGTGACAGCCCCCAGCTCTCTCCCCATCACAGGTGAGTGACAGCCCCCAGCTCTCTCCTCATCTCAGGTATGTGACAGCCCCCAGCTGTCTCCCCAATACAGGTATGTGACAGCCACTACCTGGCTCCGCATCCCAGGTATGTGACAGCCACCAGCTCTCTCCCCATCACAGGAGTTTGACAGACCCCATCTCTCTCCGCATCACAGCTGTGTGAAAGCCCCCAGCTCTCTCCCCATCACAGGTGAATGACAGCCCCCATCTGTCTCCCCATCACAGGTATGTGATAGCCCGCAGGTGTCAACCCACTACAGGTATGTGACCGCCCGACACCTTCCCCACATCACAGGTAGGTGAACACCCGCAAGCTCTCTCCCCATCACAAGTATGTGACAGCCCCCAGCTCTCTCCCCATCACAGGTGAGTGACATCCCCCATCTCTCTCCCCATAACAGGTGAGTGACAAACCACAGCTCTCTCCCCGTCACAGGTATGTGACAGCCCCCAGATATCTCAGCATAACAGGTATGTGACATGCCACATCTCTCCCCCCATCTCTGGTGTTTGAGAGCCCCCAGCTCTCTCCCCATCACAGGTATGTGACAACCCCCAGCTGTCTCCGCATCACAGGTGCCCGACAGCCCCCAACTCTCTACCCATCACAGGTATGTGACAGCTCCCAGCTGTCTGGGCATCACAGGTATGTGACAGCCAGCAGGTGTCTCCGCATCACAGGTGTGTAACAGCCCCCAGCTCTCTCCCCATCAGAGGTGTTTGAGAGTCCCCATCACTCTTCCCATCACAGGTGTGTGACCACCCCTCAGCTCTCTCCCCATCACAGGTGTGTGACAGCCCCCAGATGTCTCAGCATTACAGGTATGTGACAGTCCCCTTCTCTCTCACCATAACAGGTGTGTGACAGCCCCCAGCTCCCTCCCCATCACAGGTGAGTGACAGACCCCAGCGCTCTCCCTATCTCAGGTACGTGACAGCCCCCAGGTGTCTACGCATCACAGGTGCCTGACAGCCCCAGCTCTCTCCACATCTCACGTATGTTACTCCAACTGTCTCCACAGCACAGGTATGTAACAGCCACCAGCTGTCTCCGCATCACAGGTATGTGACAACCCCCAGCTCTCACCCATCACAGATGTGTGACAGCCCCCGGCTCTCTCCCCATCACATGTATGTGACAGCCCCGAGCTGTCTCCCCATCACAGGTATGTGACAGCCCCCAGGTATCTCCCCACTACTATTATGTGATAGCTCCTATCCTTCCCCACATCACAGGTATGTGAACAACCACAAGCTCTCTCCACATCACAGGCGTGTGACCGTCCACAGCTGTCTCCGTATCACAGGTGTGTGACAGCCTCCAGCTCTCTCCCCATCACAGGTATGTGACAGTCCCCAACTCTCTCCCCATCACAGGTATGTGAAAGCCCCCAGCTCTCTCCCCATCACAGGTGTTTGACAGTCCCCATCTCTCTCCCCTTCACAGGTATGTGAAAGTCCCCATGTCTCCCCCCATCACAGGTGTGAGACAGGCCCCAGCTCTCTCCCCATCACAGGTGAGTGACAGCCCCCAGCTCTCTCCCCATCTCAGGTATATGACAGCCCCCAGCTGTCTCCGCATCACAGGTGAACGACAGCCCTCAACTCTCTCCCCATCACATGTATGTGACAGCCCCCAGCTGTCTCCGCATCACAGGTATGTGTGAGCCCCCAGCTCTCTCCTCATCACAAGTGTTTGACAGTCCCCTTCTTTATCAGCATTACAGGTATGTGACAGGACCCAGCTGTCTCCGCATCACAGGTATGTGACAGCCATCAGCTGTCTCCGCATCACAGGTATGTGACAGCCCCCAGCTCTCTCCCCATCAAAGGTGTTTGACAGTCCCCATCACTCTCCCCATCACAGGTGTGTGACAGCCCCCAGTTCTCTCCCCATCACAGGTGAGTGACAGCCCCCAACTCTCTCACCATCACAGGTATGTGACAGCCCCCAGCTCTCTCCCCATCACAGGTGTGTGACAGCCCCTACCTGTCTCAGCATTACAGGTATGTGACAGTCCCCATCCCTTTCCCCATCACAGGTGAGTGACAGCCCCCAGCTCTCTCCCCATCTCAGGTATGTGACAGTCCCCAGCTATCTCCGCATCACAGGTGCCTGACAGCCCCCAACTCTTTCTCCATCACAGGTAAGTGACAGCCCAAAGCTCTCTCGCTATCTCAGATGTGTGACAGCCACTAGCTGTCTGCACATCCCAGGTATGTGACAGCCTCCAGCTCTCTCCCCATCACAGGTATGTGACAGCCCCCATCTCTCTCTCCATCACAGCTGAGTGACAGCCCTCATCTCTCTACCCATCACAGCTGAGTGACAGCCCCCATCTCTCCTCCCATAACAGGTAGGTGACAACCCCCAGCTCTCTACTCATCACAGGTGTCTGAAGCCCCCAGCTCTCTCCCAATCACAGGTGAGTGACAGTACCCAACTCTCTCCCCATCACAGGTATGTGAGAGCCCCCAGCTGTCTCCACCTCACAAGTATGTGTGAGCCCCCAGCTATCTCCCCATCACAGGTGTTTGACAGTCCCCATCTGTCTCCCCATCATAGGCATGTGAAAGTCCCCAGCTCTCCCCCCATAACAGGTGTGTGACAGCCCCCAACTCTCTCCACATCACAGGTGAGTGACAGCCCCCAGCTCTCTCCCCATCACAGGTGTGTGACAGCCCATAGCTGTCTCAGCGACACAGGTATGTGACAGTCCCCATCTCTCTCCCCATCCCAGGTGTGTGACAGCCCCCAGCTCTCTCCACATCACAGGTGAGTGACAGCCCCCAGCTCTCTCCCCATCTCAGGTATCTGACGGCCCCCAGCTGTCTCCGCATCACAGGAGCCTGACAGCCCCCAACTCTCTCCCCATCACAGGTATGTGAAAGCCCCCATTTTCTCCACATCACAGGTATGTGACAGCCACTGGCTCTCTTCCCATCACAGGTGTTTGACAGTCCCCATCTCTCTCACCATCAGAGGTGTGTGACAGCCCCCAGCTCTCTCATCACAGGTGAGTGACAGCCCCCACGTCTCTCCCATCACAGGTGTGTGACTGCCCCCAGCTGTCTCCTCGACACAGGTGCCTGACAGTCCCCACCTTTCTCCCCATCACAGGTATGTGTGAGCCCCCAACTGTCTCCACTTCACAGGTATCTGAAAGACACCAGCTGTCTCCACATCACAGGTATGTGACAGCCCCCAGGTCTCTCCCCATCACAGGTGTTTGACAGTCCCCATCTCTTTCCCCATCACAGGTGTGTGACAGCCCCCAGCGCTCTCCCCATCACAGGTGAGTGACAGCCCCCAGCTCTCTCCCCATCATAGGAATGTGACAGCCGCCAGCTGTCCCCGCATCACAGGTGCCTGACAGCCCCCAACTCTCTCCCCATCACAGGTATGATACAGCCCCCAACTGTCTCCACATCACAGGTATATGACAGCAACCAGCTGTCTCCCCATTATAGGTGACAACCCCCAGCTGTCTCCACATAACAGTTATGTGACAACCCCAAGCTCTCTCCCCATCACAGGTGTGTGACCTTCCCCAGCTGTCTCCATATCACAGGTGCGTGACAACGCCCAGCTCTCTTCCCTTCACAGGTGGGTGACATCACCCAGCTCTCTCCCCATCCCAGGTGAGGGTGAGCCCCCATCTCTCTCCCCATTACAGGTGAGTGACAGCCCCCAGCTCTCTCCCCATCACAGGTGAGTGGCAGCCTCCAGCTCTCTCCCCATCACAGGTATGTGACAACCCCCGGGTGTCTCATCGACACTTGTATGTGACAGTCCCCATCTCTGTCCCCATCAAAGGTGTGTGACAGCCCACAGCTCTCTCCACATCACAGGTGAGTGACAGCCCCCAGCTCTCTCCCCATTTCAGGTATCTGACGGCCCCCAGCTGTCTCCGCATCACAGGAGCCTGACAGCCCCCAACTCTCTCCCCATCACAGGTATGTGACAGCCCCCATTTTCTCCACATCGCAGGTATGTGACAGCCACTAGCTCTCTTCCCATCACAGGTGTTTGACAGTCCCCATCTCTCTCACCATCAGAGGTGTGTGACAGCCCCCAGCTCTCTCCTCATCACAGGTGAGTGACAGCCCCCACCTCTCTCCCATCACTGGTGTGTGACTGCCCCCAGCTGTCTCCTCGACACAGGTGCCTGACAGTCCCCACCTTTCTCCCCATCACAGGTATATGACAGGCCCCAGCTGGCTCCATATCACAGGTATATGACAGCCCCCAGCTGTCTCCCCATTATAGGTGACAGCCCCCAGATGTCTTCACATAAGAGTTATGTGACAACCCCAAGCTCTCTCCCCATCAGAGGTGTGTGACCTTCCCCAGCTGTCTCCATATCAGAAGTGCGTGACAACGCCCAGCTCTCTTGCCTTCACCGGTGGGTGACAGCATCCAGCTCTCTCCCCATTCCAGGTGAGTGAGAGCCCCCATTTCTCTCCCCATTACAGGTGAGTGACAGCCCCCAGCTCTCTCCCCATCACAGGTGAGTGGCAGCCTCCAGCTCTCTCCCCATCACAGGTATGTGACAACCCCCAGCTGTCTCATGGACACATGTATGTGACAGTCCCCATCTCTCTCCCCATCACAGGTGTGTGACAGCCCCCAGCTCTCTCCTCATCACAGGTGAGTGACAGCCCCCACCTCTCTCCTATCACTGGTGTGTGACTGCCCCCAGCTGTCTCCTCGTCACAGGTGCCTGACAGTCCCCACCTTTCTCCCCATCACAGGTATGTGTGAGCCCCCAACTGTCTCCACTTCACAGGTATCTGAAAGACACCAGCTGTCTCCACATCACAGGTATGTGACAGCCCCCAGGTCTCTCCCCATCACAGGTGTTTGACAGTCCCCATCTCTTTCCCCATCACAGGTGTGTGACAGCCCCCAGAGCTCTCCCCATCACAGGTGAGTGACAGCCCCCAGCTCTCTCCCCATCATAGGTATGTGACAGCCGCCAGCTGTCTCCGCATCACAGGTGCCTGACAGCCCCCAACTCTCTCCCCATCACAGGTATATGACAGCAACCAGCTGTCTCCCCATTATAGGTGACAACCCCCAGCTGTCTCCACATAACAGTTATGTGACAACCCCAAGCTCTCTCCCCATCACAGGTGTGTGACCTTCCCCAGCTGTCTCCATATCACAGGTGCGTGACAACGCCCAGCTCTCTTCCCTTCACAGGTGGGTGACATCACCCAGCTCTCTCCCCATCCCAGGTGAGGGAGAGCCCCCATCTCTCTCCCCATTACAGGTGAGTGACAGCCCCCAGCTCTCTCCCCATCACAGGTGAGTGGCAGCCTCCAGCTCTCTCCCCATCACAGGTATGTGACAACCCCCAGCTGTCTCATCGACACATGTATGTGACAGTCCCCATCTCTGTCCCCATCAAAGGTGTGTGACAGCCCCCAGCTCTCTCCACATCACAGGTGAGTGACAGCCCCCAGCTCTCTCCCCATCTCAGGTATCTGACGGCCCCCAGCTGTCTCCGCATCACAGGAGCCTGACAGCCCCCAACTCTCTCCCCATCACAGGTAGGTGAAAGCCCCCATTTTCTCCACATCGCAGGTATGTGACAGCCACTAGCTCTCTTCCCATCACAGGTGTTTGACAGTCCCCATCTCTGTCACCATCAGAGGTGTGTGACAGCCCCCAGCTCTCTCCTCATCACAGGTGAGTGACAGCCCCCACCTCTCTCCTATCACTGGTGTGTGACTGCCCCCAGCTGTCTCCTCGTCACAGGTGCCTGACAGTCCCCACCTTTCTCCCCATCACAGGTATGTGTCAGCCCCCAACTGTCTCCACTTCACAGGTATCTGAAAGACACCAGCTGTCTCCACATCACAGGTATGTGACAGCCCCCAGGTCTCTCCCCATCACAGGTGTTTGACAGTCCCCATCTCTTTCCCCATCACAGGTGTGTGACAGCCCCCATCTCTCTCCCCATAACAGGTATGTGACAGCCCCCAGCTCTCTCCCCATCATAGGTATGTGACAGCCGCCAGCTGTCTGCGCATCACAGGTGCCTGACAGCCCCCAACTCTCTCCCCATCACAGGTATGTTACAGCCCCCAGCTGTCTCCACATCACAGGTATGAAACAGCCACCAGCTCTCTCCGCATTACAGGTATGTGACAGCCCCCATCTCTCTCCCCATCACAGCTGTGTGACAGCCCCCAGCTCTCTCACCATCACAGGTGAGTGACAGCCCCCAGCTCTCTACCCATCACAGGTGCCCGACAGCCCCCAACTCTCTCCCCATCGCAGGTATATGATAGGCCCCAGCTGTCTCCACATCACAGGTATGTGACAGCCCACTGCTGTCTCCCCATTATAGGTGACAGCACCCAGCTGTCTCCACATAACAGTTATGTGACAACCCCAAGCTCTCTTCCCATCACAGGTGTGTGACCTTCCCCAGCTGTCTCCATATCACAGGTGCGTGACAACGCCCAGCTCTCTTCCTTTCACAGGTGGGTGACAGAACCCAGCTCTCTCCCCATCACAGGTGAGTGAGAGACCCCATCTCTCTCCCCATTACAGGTGAGTGACAGCCCCAAGCTCTCTCCCATCACAGGTGAGTGGCAGCCTCCACCTCTCTCCCCACCACAGGTATGTGACAGACCCCAGCTGTCTCAGCGACACAGGTATGTGACATTCCCGATCTCTCTCCCCATCACAGGTATCTGACAGCCCCCCGCTGTCTCCACATCACACAGCAGACTGACAGCCCCCAACTCTCTCCCCATCACAGGTATGTGACAGCCCCCATTGTCTCCACATCACAGGTATGTGACAACCCCTAGCTTTCTCCCCATATCAGTTATGTGACAGCCCCCACCTGTCTCCACATCACAGGTATGTGACAGCCCCCAGGTCTCTCCCCATCACAGGTGTTTGACAATCCCCATCTCCTTCCCCATCACAGGTGTGTGACAGCCCCCACCTGTCTCCACATCACAGGTATGTGACAGCCCCCAGGTCTCTCCCCATCACAGGTGTTTGCCAATCCCCATCTCCTTCCCCATCACAGGTATGTGACAGCCCCCAGACGTCTCCACATCACAGGTATGTTACTGCCCCCAACTGTCTCCCCATCACAGGTATGTGACAGCCCCCAGCTGTCTTCCCATCACAGGGGTGTGACAGCCCCCAGCTCTCTCCCTATCACAGGTGTGTGACAGCCCCCCTTCTCTTCTGGCCACCACTCCCCCATTTGGCCACAGCCTCCTCCTTCCCGATGCCCCACAAATTCCTCACATCTATTCACTTTACCCTGGGACCCAAACTTCCCCAATGTAAGGCATAGTCACAGCCAAGCCTTGTTCTCGAGAACAGAGGGTTCGCTGGGCTGCTAAGCTCCGTGCTCTTCTACAGAACATATCTTCCATGGATTCTGTCTCTACATGGCTTTGTGTCCTTGATCCTGTCACTAGATCCCTTAGGATCTCAGACCGCTGTCCTACAAAACTAGACCAAACCCAATGGCCTCTAAAGCCCCTTCTATTTCTGAGACCATGATTCTGTGTTTTCTCCACAGTAGTCTCCCCCGGTACTCTCTGTGACACTTTTGTGTACCGTGTGAAGGTTCAGGGTCATACAGGTGTTCTCTTGTTCCTCCCTCTGCATCTTCAGGTGAGGCCACACACCTGTGTCTTGTCGACACCTCCCCCGAAAGGTTTCCCTGTCTTTGTCCTCTCCTATATGAAGGTCATGAATGAATCACCAATCCCCAAATTCCCTGGCAAATGCCGGTGCTATCAGACAGAGCCTGTGAAAACAGCCTAAATCAAGCCTGTGCTTTGCAGAAGAGATTTCCGACTTAACCATGCAGATTGCGGAAATGAGCAAGAATCTTCAGGAATTGGAGAAGACCAGGAAGCAAGTGCAGCAAGAAAAGTCAGACCTCCAGGCTGCCCTGGAAGAGGTGGAGGCACGTGTCTGAGAAGTGAAGGAGGGCGGGGCGCTGAGGAAGGGGACTAGACCACCCCCAGGGGCCCTTCCTGCAGGAGGCACTGGGGCTCCAATGGGAAGAATCCAGCCCCACCCCCGCCCTGGGGGTGGACCAGCTGCTCTCTGCTGCCTCGCCTCATGAGTGTTCTCTAGTCCATCGTATTTCTCCTATTGAATAAATAAACTTGTTCATTATGTCCTCAACGTCTTCCTCTCAGAAAGCAAGAACTCAATCACCAAACATCCTGAGAGCCAGCTCAGAATCCCTTAGTTTTAACAGAGAGTTATACAAGGTCATCTTTGGCTGCTGGGAATTCTGTGTGGTCCAAAGAGTGCAGGATCCTGATGCTATCGCCAGCTGTGGCCAGTGAGGGGCGGATGCTTAAGAGGGTCTAGGGAAATTTGCCCTATGCAGGATAACAGGAGAGCAATTCCTCGTCTTTCTCTGTCTTTCTTGAGCAGAGGTTGGCTCCTGACTTATGGTCACTATTTAAAAAGACACAGTAATCAAAATTTTTACTAATTGAAAATGATGCTCTGTCCTTCTCAAGACATAAGATTGTTAACAACAAAGCTTCAGTTCTAGTTTCATTACTAGTAACAATTTGGGAGCAAACTGTTTGACCTTTTTGAGTACTGTTCTATTTATTTGTAAAATGAGCCTAATAATACCCTTTTTATCCTAATGGGGATGAAAAACCTCATTCAAGAAAAGGTGGCTGCCCCCGGCAATCCCAATCACTCCTTTACTTTTATCAGGGTTCCTTGAAGCGTGAAGAGGGCAAGATTTTGCGTGTCCAGCTAGAGTTGAACCAGCTGAAATCTGAGCTTGACCACAAGATCACTGAGAAGGAAGAAGAAATCGAGCAGCTGAAAAGAAACAGCCAGCGGGCAGCAAAGGCCATGCAAAGCGTGCTGGATGCTGAGATCTGGAGCCGGAATGTTGCTCTGAGGCTGAAGAAGAAGATGGAGAGAGACCTCAGTGAGATGGAGATTCAGCTGGGCCACTCCAACCGCCAGGTGGCAGAGACCCAGAAATACCTGTGCTCAGTCCAGAGCCAGCTCAAGGTGAGTGCACGGCCCCTGGAGGACCTGGCGGGACCTCAGCCTGCCCTGGGCTCCGGTCTCACCCCTGGTTTCTCGTGAACGACTCCCAGCTGCATCTGGATGACGCCCTGAGGAGCAGCGAGGACCTCAAGGAGCAGCTGGCCCTCGTGGAGCACAGGAATGGCCTCTCGCTGGAGGAGCCGGAGGAGAGGAAGGTGGCCCTGGCGCGGACGGAGCGCACCCGCAAGCTGGCGGAGCACGAGCTGCTGGAGGCCAGCGACCGCGTGCAGCTCCTTCACTCCCACGTGTGTCCGTCCTCACTCCACTCTGGGTCCACCCTGGAGGCAGGCAGGACCCAGGCTTGATGGAGAGGAGTTCCCACCGCTCCTTCCAGGCTAGTGGTCAAGACAAACTTTCATTAGGCCTAGTTCTTGGAATAACTTGGTCTCTAGATGGACAGATTGCTGAGCTTTCTTTTATCTGAAGATAAAAGATCATGGGGAAATCAGAGCAAGGCATGACAAATTATTGCATAAAAGGGCTGGAAAAGGCTTCACAGAGGCAGTAACATTTAAGCTGCAAGCTTAGAAAATTAGGATTGTCTTTTGAAATAATTACTTTTAGGAAAGTTCAAGAATTCCTTGTTTCATTTCTTATTTTTTTGGACCACACCACATGGCATACAGGATCTTAGTTCCCCAACCAGAGATCGAACCCGCGCCCTGCGCAGTGGAAACACAAAGCCCTAATCACTGGACTGCCAGGGAATTCCCCCAAAATTCCTTGCTTTAAAAACTATTTTTTGAATTAGCCAAAAAACTAGAAAAATACCAACCATATGTTAGCATTTTGGGATCTCCTATTCTAGGCTCTTGTTTCTATACATAAATATGATATTTTTTGTAAACGTGATCAATCCTTTTGCAACTTTTTTTCATTTAACAACGTGTTGTGAACATATTTCTATATTTTAAAACAGTTTTCTATGATACAGTTTTTTAATGGCAGAAAAGCAGTCCATTTTAGTTGTGTATTATGGCACATTTATTTAATCAGTCTTCTACGGTTGGATATTTTTAGACTGTTCCCAATAAAAATTTTTATGATTAGAAGATTGTATGACTAACTTCTTCATAACTAAATTTTCACATATATCCATGATTACTATTTCCTTCATATTCCTAAAAGTCAGTAAATTCCTGGAAGTATATATTCATGGTCAAAACAGCAAAGACATTTATGATATGTTGTAAATTGGTCTTTAACAAAGTTGTCCCAATTTTTACTCCCATGGGGAAAATAAGTGAGAGTGCTTAGCTATTATTTTTTTTAATCTTCACCGATTTTATGGTTGAAAATGCCTCATTTTAAAAATTCTTATTTCTTTGATTACTAATGAGGTGGAACATTTTGTCGTATTTGTTGGCTATTTGTATTTCTTCTGGTGTGTCTTAGCTATTTGTACTTTTGCCCTTTTTTCTTAATGATTTGTCTTTTTTACATATTAAGGAAGGAACTATTTTTTCAGTAATGCACATTGCAAATGTTTCCTCGTTTGTCATCATCCTAACAACTCTGTACAATGTTTTTGTTTTGTTTTGTTTTGTTTTTTAAAGATTTATTTACTTATTTATTTATTTATTTATTTATTTATTTATGGCTGTGTTGGGTCTCTGTTTCTGTGCGAGGGCTTTCCCTAGTTGCGGCGAGCGGGGGCCACTCTTCATCGCGGTGCGCGGGCCTCTCACTATCGCGGCCTCTCTTGTTGCGGAGCACAGGCTCCAGACGCGCAGGCTCAGCAGTTGTGGTTCACGGGCCCAGCCGCTCCGCGGCATGTGGGATCTTCCCAGGCCAGGGCTCGAACCCGTGTCCCCTGCATTGGCAGGCAGACTCTCAACCACTGCGCCACCAGGGAAGCCCTGTACAATGTTTTGATCATGAGAATTATTTTTCATTTCACATAGTTACGTCAACCATTTCCTTGTTCCAGCACCTTTAACTAAATAATTTATCCTTCCTCAAATATTTAAATGTCCACATTTATCATTTACTCAATTCTTTTATGTACAATTCTCGGGCCTGTTTTGGGATATCTGTCTATCAAAAAGGAAAGTCTTTTTAATTTTTTTTCACCTGTGTGAAAAATAAGAAATGGAACGTTCTCGAGCTTGACTTCTTTCCCCACCCAACCCTCTCCCTTCCAATCGTTGTAAGTGTCCAAATGTAGCCCGAACCTCTTATCTAATTTTTCTTGTAGAACACGTGCCTGATAAATACCAAGAAAAAACTGGAAGCTGACATAGCCCAATGCCAGGCAGAGGTGGAGAAGTCTATCCAGGAGTCCAAAAATGCAGAGGAGAAGGCCAAGAAGGATGTCACGGATGTGCGCTCCATTCTTTCTTATCAGAGATGCTGTCTGGAGATAAGAAAGGGGCTTCTACGCCGCCCCTTTGGGACCTGCAAGTAGGTTTCCTCTCCTCACCCCTGCATTCAGTCAGTGGTGGCTTCCCGGAGAGACGGAAGGAGACGGAGCCTCAGTAGAGGCAAAGTGGGAGGGGAACCATGCAGCATCAGCGGTGGCTGCGGCAAGGAGGAAAGCATCAGCGTGCCTAGTACCAGCCTCACAGCACCCTCCGTGTGCCCGCATAGGAGGGGTGGGTGGCCCACTGATGCCTCTTGTGAACTTAACCAGGCGGCCATGATGGCCGAGGAGCTGACAGAGAAGGAGCAGGACACCAGCGCCCACCTGGAGCGGATGAAGAAGAACCTGGAGCAGACGGTGAAGGACCTGCAGCACCGCCTGGACGAGGCTGAGCAGCTGGCCCTGAAGGGTGGCAAGAAGCACATCCAGAAGCTGGAGGCCAGGGTGGGTCTCTCAATCTCTCTGAATCCGGAAAGTGAAAACGGCACTCCCCGATCCTTCTCTCTTCTTGTATATTGACTCCCATCCTTATCCTGTGGCTGGGGACAGCCACCCAATATCGTCAGTAGGTCCTGAGGTAATTAACATCCCCCAAAACTGACTATATAAGTATCTTTCTTGATTGTAGGTACGTGAGCTTGAAGGAGAGGTAGGTTGAAAGTGAGCAGAAACGTAATGCTGAGGCTGTTAAAGGTTTGCAGAAACACGAGAGAAGAGTAAAGGAACTCACCTACCAGGTAAGGGGAAGAGCTTTCTAGAATATCCAGACTTCCTGCACAAAGGGAAATTGAAAACCTGGTGACTATGTGGTACTCACAAATAGCTACATGTTAACTCGATATACATAAGGGGCAAATGACACAATCACCTATCACAGACCCTTTCCTAAGCTAGGAAAATCAGGAAGGCCTTTAGAAAATCGTGTAAGTGAGGAAAGAATACAGGTTTCAAAGACAGATAAACTGGTATTAGTCCTAGTTTGGCCTCTTACTTTTTAAACTCGGATAGGTTACCTAACACTCTCAACCTTAATTCATCACCTGTAAAATAGAATAAAAACATCTACTCACCAGAGTAGGCAGGTAAGGATTAGAGACGTGTATAACTCTCCAATATAGTGTCTGCACACAGTGGACATTTAACAAGAGTGGCTACTGTTAATACTATGAAGGAAGCCTCAGAGTTGACCACATTTACCCCAGGCCCACCTGCCATCATATCAAACTGATTTACTTCACCACCTGTAGTGGTTTGATTTTGTTGGATTCAATGCAGACCATTTTTTTCAAACTTCCAGACTGAGGAAGACCGCAAGAATGTTCTCAGGCTGCAAGACCTGGTAGATAAATTACAGGCAAAGGTGAAATCATACAAGAGACAAGCTGAGGAGGCTGTAAGTATCTTTAAGCCCTTGAGGGAAGAAGGAAACTTCGTTGGGGGTAGAAAGTATATTAAGAGAATGTGTTAATGAGAAAGAAAGAGACCAAGTAAGAATATGTCATTCTTATTTTAAGAGAGAGGATATAAATATGAATTTACCCCCAAATCCTAATTATAGAATAAGACCTCAAGACGAGATATTTTTATTATTAAGCAATTTGTAGGGGTTGGGGGAAAAAAAGAAAATTCCAAATAACCCACCTTACTTGATAGCTGCAAAGAATATCCAGCAGAAAATCTAACACCATGATAAATATTCCTCTCCCTCTAGAAATGCACAAAATCAATTGTTCCCAAAAGCCAAACAGAAATCTTTTACCCCAGCTGACTCCTTCCCTCACTACCACTGTCATCAGCAGGGACTTATCCCTGCACATTCGCTGTAGCAAATTAGGATGTGTTGGGAGATTCTCCAGCTTCACTTTTCCTGGTTGTTCCCCACTCTTCCAGACACAATGTAGTGGGTAAGAGGTAAGAAAAGGGAACACGAAAGGGAGAGGCACAAATGGTAGTAAGTGCAACCAACAAAGGGCATACTTTCTTCCTATCCCCATCCCCCCACCCGCAGCGTCTCTGTATACCAGAGTCAAAATATATGGCAAAAACACTTCAACTGGGATTTTCCCAAAGTTAGAATTTGACCTTACATTTACTGTCTAACCTCTGTGAGCGAGCGCACATGGGTCTCTTCCTCCTTTCCACTCAGTCCATACATCGTAAATAGACTGCACGTATACATGGGTTTGACATAATGAGCTCGTCTCTTCCATTTCAAAACTATTTCTTCTTTCATTCTTTAGAGTAAAAAATGTAACTGAAGTTACAAGTTCTGTCTGGATTTGAAATCCGATATGACAAACAAACCGTAAGGAGGAAATATCTGAGTTGAGGAAATAATCCTGTTTGTGACAAGTGCAATGAGAACCACAAAGTCTAACTCTCACAACTTTATTCTTAGGAGGAACAATCCAATGCTAATCTTGCCAAATTCCGCAAGCTCCAGCACGAGCTGGAGGAGGCCGAGGAACAGGCTGACATTGCCGAGTCCCAGGTCAACAAGCTGCGGGTGAAGAGCCGGGAGATTCACATACAAGTCAGTGCAGAGTGAACACATCTGCCTGATGCTGCCAAGGGGCTGAAGAAATGCACAAAACGTGCTATTTTGGGTCACTTGCTTTGTGATGTTTTTCTCTTCATGTTGAATAAATAAAAACTACAGTGAACTGATAAACTGAACCAGACTCATTTACTTCCAAAATTACTTATTCTCAAACACAGTTCTCACCTAGCTATTATTATTCTAACATTATATATGGCTTTGTGGAACATTCAATATCTGTACCTCCCTCACCACCCCGCATCCCCTTTCCCATCTCCAGCTCCACCACACACACACACACAATTATCTTTTACTGGACTTAACTTTATTAAGTCTCTCTAGACTGTTACAAATGACTAAGGAAACCACTCACTGAGGTTACGCCTTCAGACAGGACACACTCATGCACCCACTCCGCAGGTGGTTACTGAGCATCTACTATGCGCCGGGCCCTGCTCTCAGTACTATGGGAATAGCAGTGAACAAAGCATAGTTCCCTCCCTCTGGGAACTTATATTCTGCAAGGAAAGAAAGGCAGTCAACAAATAAGAAGCTGTCTCTACTATATTTAAAATAGATAATCAACAAGAACCTAGTGTATAGCACAGGGAACTCGGCTCAGTATTCTCTAATAACCTAAACGGGAAAAGAATTTGAAAAAGAATGGATACTTGTATGGGTATAAGTGAATCACTCTGCTGTACACCTGTAACTAACACATCATTGTTAATCAACTATACTCCAACATAAAATTTTTGTAAAAAGATCTACAAAAAAAATAAGAAGCTGCGTAATGTGTCAGGTAAGTGCTCATGAGAAATAAAAAAAGTAAGAGGGAGGCAGTTAGTACTATGTAGAGAGGAGTCAAGCAAGGCCTAAGAAAAACACATTTGAGCTGAGACCTGAAGGAAGCAAGAGTATTCCAGGCAGAGGGAACAAAAGAAAATGCAAAGGCCCTGAGGCAGGGGCAGTTTGGCATGGCCCAGGGACAGGAAGGAGGCCAGCAGGGCTAGAGGAGAATGAGCAAGATAGTCACGGCATAAGAGAGGAACCTGGGACCCCAGGGATCATGTAGGGCTTCAGGGCCACCTGAGGACTTTTTTCTTCACTCAGAGTGAGATGGGAAATCTTTGGAGTGTTTTGAGCAGAGGAGTGATATTAACACACATTTTAAAAGAATCACTCTGGGGACTTCCCTGGTGGCGCAGTGGTTGAGAATCTGCCTGCCAATGCAGGGGACACGGGTTCGAGCCCTGGTCCTGGAAGATCCCACATGCCGCGGAGCAACTAAGCCCATGCACCACAACTACTAAGCCTGTGCTCTAGAGCCTGCAAGCCACAACTACTGAGCCCGCATGCTGCAACTACTGAAGCCCTCACACCTAGGGCCCGTGCTCCACAACAAGAGAAGCCACCGCAATGAGAAGCCTCTGCACCGCAAGGGAGAGTAGCCCCCTCTCGCCGCAACTACAGAAAGCCCGTGCGCAGCAAAGAAGACCCAACACAGCCAAAATGAATAAATAAATAAGTCTTTAAAAAAAAAAAAAAAGAATCACTCTGCTGCATTGAGAATACACTGAAGGGGGCAGAGGTCGAAACTGTGAGACCAGTTAGGAGCCTACTGCAAAATAAAAGATAAAAAATGACAGTGGCTTAGACCAGAGAGATAGGCACTGGGAGATGACGAGAAGCAGATGGATTCTAGATGTACTGTGAAGGTGGCGCACATAGGGTTTTCTGACAGATTGGATGGATGAGTGGGTGAGAGAGAGAGAGAGAGAGAAAGGACTTATGAAAAGAGGAAGGATAAAACAAGATAGATTTAGTGCAGTATAAACATGAGGAGTTTGGTATCTAGAAAGAGAGGAAGCATTAGAACAAAAATGCAATCTAGACAAAAATTGTACTTTATGCACTCCTGTCCCTCTTCCACCTTCTACCATCCACACTCCCTTGCCTCTCAACCCCTATCAGCCTCACTCCTTTACAGTATAAACTGCACAGGCCTCAATCGCAAAAATGTCTAAAATTAATAACAGTTTAAAACAAAAAAATTCAAAATACTCTCCTAAATTAAATTTTGGATCAAAGAGGAAACCAAAAGTAGAATCACAAAAACTTCTAGAAGTAAACATAAGAGTAAATCTTTGTGACCTTGGTTTACACAAAGATTTCTTAGATGCCAACACCAAAAGCACAAGCCATGAGAGAAAAAATTGATAAACTGGATTTCATCAAAATTCAGTTTCTGCACTTTGAAAAACACTGTTAAACAGAATGAAAGGACAAGCCACCGACTGAGAAAAAGTATTTGCAAATTATACCCCTGATAAAGGACTTGTGTCTAGAATACATACAGAAATCTATATCTTCACTAAAAAGAAAACAAATCACCCAATTTTTAAAGAACCAAAAGATTTAAACAAACATTTCACCAAAGAAGATATACACAGAGCACATGAAAAATGCTCATCATGAATCATTAGGGGACTAATAATTAAAACATAATGAGATATCACAACACACCTATTACAATGACTAAAAGTCCAAGTGTTGGCCAAGAGGTGGAGGTACTGGACCTCTCACACCAGCTAGTGGTCATGTAAAACAGCATAACCATTTTGGAAAATACTTTGGCAGCCTCTTAAAAAGTTAAGAAATTACCCATTTGTTCCAGTCGTTCCACTTCTAGGTATTTACTCAAGAGAAATGAAAACGTATGTCCACACAAATATTCACAGCATATTTATCTGTAATAGCCCCAAACTGAAAACCACCCAAATGGCCATTAACAGGTGAATGGATAAACACATTGTGGTAAATCCATATAATGTAATACTACAAAATGATAAAAAATAAACTATTGGGCTTCCCTGGTGGCGCAGTGGTTAAGAATCCGCCTGCCAATGTAGGGGACACGGGTTCGAGCCCTGGTCCAGGAAGATCCCACATGCCGTGGAGCAACTAAGTCCATGCACCACAACTACTGAGCCTGCGCTCTAGAGCCCGAGAGCCACAACTACTGAAGCCCACGCACCTAGAGCCCGTGCTCCACAACAAGAGAAGCCACCGCAATAAGAAGCCCGCACACCGCAACGAAGAGTAGCCTCAGCTCGCCGCAACCAGAGAAAAGCCCGCCCGCGGCAACGAAGACCAAATGCAGCCAGAAACAATAAATAAATAAAATAATAAAATAAATAATTTTTTTTTAAAAAAATGATAAAAATAAACTATTAACACACACAAAAACATGGATGGATCTCAAAATAATAATGCTGATGGAAAGTAGCCAGACCAAAAAAGTGTAGACTCTATTATTCCATTTATATAAAATTCTAGGGAAAAAAAAATGAATCTATAGTGACTGAAAGCTGACTAGTGGTTGCCTAGGGATAGAGAGGCAGGATTTATGGGAGGCACAGAAGGACAGTAGGATGTATTACAAAGGACCAGGAGGAAACTTTGCGGGTGATGGACATGTTCATTATCTTGATTCAGATGATGGTGTCACAGTGTCTACATGTGTCGAGACTCTTTAAATATGTACAGTTCGTTATACATCAATTATATCCCCATAAAGCTGTTAAAATTTTTCATTGGGGGAAATACTACAATTATAGTGCTTTGGGAAAATAATAATTAGGATACTGTATGTCCAACTTTAAAGCCAGAGTTATAATTTTTGATAGGAATTACATTAAATCTATTTACCAGTTTGGGGAAAATTAGCTTACTATATTGATTCTTCCAATTCGTGAATAAAGTATGTTTTTCCATTTATTCAGATCCTCTTCAATTTCTGTCTTCCTTGTTTTACAGTTTCCAGCATACAAGTCCTGTACATGTTTTGTTAGATATACACCTAAATTCTTTTTCTTTCTTTTTGTTTTTAAGTAATTGTAAATTGTATTGTACTTCTTGTTTTTGTTTTTGTTTTTTTGGCTGCATTGGGCCTTTGTTGCTGCACGCAGGCTTTCTCTAGTTGCAGCGAGCGTGGGCTGCTCTTCATTGCGATGCGCAGGCTTCTCACTGCGGTGGCTTCTCTTGTTGTGGAGCACGGGCTCTAGGCACACGGGCTTCAGTAGTTGTGGCTCTCGGGCTCTAGAGCATAGGCTCAGTTGTTGTGGTGCACGACCTGAGTTGCTCCATGGCGTGTGGGATCTTCCCGGACCAGGGATCAAACCTGTGTCCCCTGCATTGGCAGTCAGATTTTTAACCACTGCGCCACCAGGGAAGTCCCTGTATTTCTAATTTTGGTGTCCACATGTTCACTGCTAGCATACAGCCTAAAGAAATACAACTGATTTTTGTATGTTTATGTTATACCCTGAAACCCTACTGAACTCACTTCATAGTTCTGAGTTTGGGGGGAAATTCTTTGGGATTTTCTACATCAACAATCATGTACCTCAGAAAACAACCACTTAAGGTGAATCGAAATTAATTAAAATGAAGTCCAAAATTACACAGTAAATTGTGGGGAAAAAGTCTGATTGGGATTTTATCATAAAAATCAAGCCAGAACTACTGAAATAAATTTATTTTCTCTTATACTTCACAAGATTTACGTTACAACTGCATCTCTGTTAATTCTTAGAACAAAGAATGAATCAATGTTGGAGTTGGGAGGAAAGGAACATCCTTCTCACAATCTTGTATGATGTGGCACCCTTTATGTTTAACTTTTGCAATGCAATCATAAAGAATGTCCTTTTTTGCAAAAACTGTATGATGTCTTCATTGATATTTTAAGGGTCTTCCTAATCCTTTGATCCTAAACTCACTCCCTTGAAGCACTTATTGGATCATCATTGTCCATGTTCAGAGTTTTATAATTATTAACTAGTTCAGTGCTGCTGCATCACCCTGGCCAGTGGCTTTGCAAAATTCAAGCAGGTTTCTAATACCACTTTCATCAACTTCATTAAATTCTGAAAATTTTGCAGTATTTGTCATTTTATTTTGCAGTCATGTTGCACTGACTATTGCATATTTACAACACCTGATAATCAGTATGCTCATGTACTAGGGAATAACAAAACTGACTCCATATCAGATCTGTTTCTTTTACTTTAACCTTTGTACTTTGTTTTTGCTACAACTTAATGTTGTCTATAGCCTGAAATATACAGGATAGCCAATTCTCAAGGCTCTGGCCTTTACAGGTGTAACACTTTTCCATTCATAGAGAGATAAAAAGTTGCAGAACAGAGAATAACGTTTGTCTTGTTGGGAGGTTTACAGGAACAGCATGACCTGACCTAAGTGGACAGCTACAAGAACAAAGGATTCCGACACCAAGTTTGCAACAGCTAACAACACTCCCTCCCCTTTTAGTATAAAAAAAGCCTGAATTCTACCTCGGGGAAGATGGTTCTAGCCCATCTTACCTGAGGACCCTAGCCCACCATCTTCTCGGTCTGCTGGCTTTCCGAATAAAGTCACTATTCCTTGCCCCAACCACTCGTCTCTCGATTTGTTGACCTGTTGTGCGGCAAGCAATATGAGCTTGGGCTCCGTAACGATCATTAGAGAATACTTATTGTTTTCTTATGCCACATCACTACTGTGGAGACTCTAATAACAGGCATTGTACTACTGCAAACCTTAAAACAGTCATACCCTTTGCCCAGAAAGTCTATTCTATAAATATCGTCAAGATATGCATAAACATATGCACACATATGTTTACAGGAATATTTAAAAGAAAAAAAAATTAGCGCACCCTAGGTGCCCCAAAATAGAAAACTGAGTACAGTCATAGGATGGAACGATATGTAACTATTAAAAATCATGATGTAGAAGAAGAGTTAATATCATGGTAAAATTTCCCAGAATCTGTTAAGTTGCAAAGGCAGAATACAAAACCATGCTTACAGGCTGATACCCTAATTGTGTATTTGTTTAAAGCACGTGTTTAAAAAAACAAAACAAAACTGTGTATGTGTTTACAAACATAAAAAAAAGTGTAAAAGGACTTAATCCAAATTCCGGTAGAGATTACTTCTATGCTAAAATCTTAGGAGTGATTTAAATTTTTCCTTCAGTATGTTTGATTATGTTTTTCAATCTTTCTACAATGTGTACCTCACTTTGAGAATTTTTTTAAAGGCTCGTGTTCTTTAAATACAATAAATAAAAGGAACGTGCTTCTTAAGAGGACTTCATATCCAATTCTCGTCAAAGACATGGGTATAACTGACAAGAGAAAGGTGAAGAGGAGAGGGTCATTTGATGGACGAGACCATTAGCACAACTACTAAAAGCTGTTGCCTTTCAGCCAAGTTTTCCATAAGCATTACCATTCCAGGGCTAACACAGCAGCTGTCGGTGAGCAAACTTAAATTCTGCCTCCTGGCTGTGACAGAGGTTTGGGCACATGTTACATTGACACCAGTGTCCCCAGGCACCTTCACTGCGGACTTAGTCGGTCCCATTTTCCTAAGTGGGAGGCTGAAGAATCAGCTGTGGGCAGATGCAAAGAACCTTACTTCCTTAAGGATGGAATTTACCAGCCTGATTCCTCCCTCCTGGCTCCAAGCGCCACCAAGATGCTGCTTCCGGAGCCCACGAGAGAAAAAGAAAGCCTCTTCGCTGATGAAGGAGAAAAACATTCCCCTTGGGGAACACACCCAAAACAGGGCTTTTCTTATATTATAGTAGCCTGACCTTCCCAAGAGGGCGGGCTATTTTCTCAGCTCCTCACAGAAACAACGGCTTATGGCTCTCTCTCGGGGCAACTGAGGTACAACACAGGGAGAGCCCTCAAATTATGAAAAATGTTGTTAAGAGGATGGATGGGAAAGGTGGTATCTTTGGAGCAACAGAATCATATTTTTTTCCGGTATATTCTGAAAAATAATTCTATTGATACCCACAGTTTTTAGTACCCAAAAATGGATTTAGCCCTATATATTACATAAGTACATGTCTATGCAATGTAATAAAATGCCTATAAACGTACTGAAAAACTTCAAATGGAATTTGGCGACTTGAGAATTTTCAGAAATTTCCTTGTGGCCCAGTCACGTCAAGTGCCTGGGGTTCGAATTCCCTCACCACTTCCGGCTTCACACCCTCCCACCACACGCACAGTTAAGCTCTGGAATCGCGGAGCTGACGAGAAAGGCCTGCCTCTCTCACAAACTCCAAACGTACACTCACCGGCCAGGGCCCCTCACCGTCTCCAGGCTCGTCCCAACACTGGCGGAATCACTTCCAGCCTTTCCTTCCCCAGTGGCGCACTCCTCCCATGATGCCCCGGGGCGCACCCCTCCCATGATGCCCCGGGGCCCACCGGAAGCAACTCCTCACCTCTCTGGGAAATTGAAACCGCCTTTCTTCTCGGTAGTTACCGGCTGTTTCCTTGGAAGTCCATGGCTGCTGATTTTTTCACGTGTTTTCAATACTGTGATCCACCCACCCTCCCCGAACTAGATGGTAAGCTGTTGGAGAGAACCAACTTCTAATCCCCAATGCCTGGAACGGTGTCTTTATAAGCCATTTGCTAAATGAAGAGCAGCTAAACGTTTTGTTTGACAGAGTGAAGCAAAGCTGAGTAGAAAAACAGCAGGTAACAGAGCCAACGCTCAGCAGAGAATACGGAAGAATAGCGTTACCTTTATAATAACAGCTGGCATTTAAAACCCTAAATCCTTACCTTAGTTTGCAAGGCTCTAAGCATCTGGCCCCTAGCCGCTTCTGCCACTTCATTCCTTGCTACTGTATCCCTGGCTCCTTTCATCCCTGCCCTACTGGCCTTTATTCTCTTCCTGTGCAGGCAAGTTCCCCTCCCAGAGCCTTTGCATTTGTTTCCTCTGCCTGGAATAGTGTGCCCCGTTGATATTCGCCTGGCTTGCTCTTCCTCTAAGTGCTCAAATACCATCTCTTTAGAGAAACTTATCCTGATTGATCCATTTCAAACCCACACAGCCACTGTTTCCTTATCCTAATTTTCCTTTCCTTCAGAGAATTTATCACTAATTGACATTTGATATCTGTTTATTTGTTGTCTGTCCCCACATACACACACACTAGAATAGAGTTTCCATGAGGGCAGAGACTTTGCCTGTTCTGTTCCCTAGTGCTTAAAATCTTCCCAGCATGTAGTAAGCCCTCAATGAATGTTTGATGAATAAACAATTGAATACGTGCATGCTCCCTGTTACCGGCTCTGTGCATTACAGCTTCAATATTAGCAATTCCACATGTGAATTTCATCACCATCCTGGTTTTGTGAGAGATCTCAAGCTGGTTCCATCTAGCCCCATCTTGGTCAAGTTTGAGGATTTTGCCATCATACCCCCAACCACCTTTTGGGTAGGGTGATAAATTTATCTGGGTTTGCCCAGGATTGTCCTGATTTTAAAACTGAAGTCTCAGGAATCTCTTCAATTCCAAGCAAATTAGGAAGGTTGGTCACCCTGCTTTGAGGTATCTAGGCTCCATCTTCCTCGTCTTGTTTTATTGTTGTGTGTAGAATGAGGAGGTGGGGGTGGGGGGTGGCAGTGACTTAAGAGTGTTCTGGGCCATCTGGAGAGGAAATTGGCTATATGTAGTGGGTAGAATGGGAGGGCTGGATGGCCAGTAGTGAGGCTGTGGTCAGCTGATGGGCCTTACCAAACAGCAACAAAAAAGAGATGAAAGAACAACATAGAAGATGCTGTCCTGGCTTCCAGAGCCCTCTGGCACAGGCAATGGTTGGTACATTCTCTAGAGAAAGTTCCTGGCTTCTAAGTCTCAGGCTCTGCTGTTGACATGGCCTCACCCACTCCATGTCACTTTCAAAAAGTAGCCTATCATGCATTTATTAACTCAGTTGTCACAAGAACCCCATGAGTTAGGTATTGTTATTATCCCCATTTTACAGATGAAGAAACTGAGGCTCAGAAAAGTAGAATAAGTTGCGCAAATTCAAATAGTTTAAATAGTGAAGTCAGGATTTGAACCTCAGTATTCTGACTCTCAAAGTCCACTCTTAGTCACTACATTATCATGCAGCTCTTAACAATGTAAATATGCATTTGGGCTATGCCTAGCCAAGGGCATAAAATCTTTCTTTTTTTTTTAAGGCTATGTTGTTTCATACCCCAACAGTTGAAATTAAAAGTAACTGATCACGAGTTTCTTAGTTCTAATGAGGCTTTAAGCACTGAAGAAACCAACAAAAAAAAATACAACTACTAGACAAAAAAGGGCAAATGACATGGACCCTAAGTCTCACAGGCATCAGTCAAGATTATGAGGCCAGATAAGAAAGTCTCCAGTTTACTGGACAGACCTAACTGGTAGAATTTCTTCTCTGAACACAATGTTCCCAGGCCATGCACACACTCTCTCCATGATATATTCAGAGAAGGATGCCTCGTTTGCGTGTAATTCTGAGAAGCATGTATAATTCTGAGAGCGTTAGTGTCTTAACAGGATCTTGCAAAGCCAGAAACAGCTGTCTTGTAGTGAAAGCACAAACTGGACTTGGATTCAAACCAGACTTGTTCTAGCTCCCATTCTGCCACTTACTAGCTGTATGACTAGTCACTTAATCTTGCCAAGCCTCAGTTTTCCAACCTGTAAAACTGATAAATCTATGTCCTCACTGATTGAAGGAAAATCAGTTTAAATATTTCTCTGGATAATCCCCCATCAACTTTTTGCTTTGCAAAATCGTAGTGTAGAAATGCCAGCAGTATGGAAGTTTATGTATTGCACTTGAAAGAGTTCTGAACTAGCGCTCTTGGATCTGAGAGTGGAATGGGAAGGGGGTCTGTCTAATGAATTAGCATTAATTAGGTAACCTGTCCAGAACCTCAGTTTCTGATTCTGTAACATCAGGGTTAGATTAGGTAATATTCAAGGTTCCCCTCTAGTTCTGGATCTAATATTCTCACTCAATATTTTTAATTAGGCGATTCAATATAAATTTGTATCATTCACTAATATACCTGTCCTGTGACTTTTGCCCAGAAATTTCTGTTTCTGGCTGGGGAACTTCTTGCTGCTTTTGGAAATTTCATCTGTTACATAGCTCTTAGATAGTTGTAATGGGTAAGGGATGATCCTCCTATCAGCACAATTAACTGCCCTTCCTTCTCAAGTAGCCCTCTGCGGAATGAACTTGATTACACTTGTTTCCTGGGCCTCTCTATTTGGCCCTGCTGCTGTTTTCTCCATCCAAATCTGCATTTCCTCTGAATGCGCCTTATATAGTGATTGGTGGAGAGATTTGCTCCCGGGGAAATCAGGAAAACGTTTTCCTCCTCCTTAACACCTGCTCACTCCTTAATCCTTGCTTTCAAAGCTTCCACCCCCACCATCCTGCTGACATTAATGTCAGGATCACCTCTCTGACTGACCCAATGCCCTTTTCATGGTCCTCCTTTTCTCCATCTTCTCTGTAGAGCTTTTTACTATATCCTCTCTCTTGAAAATACCACCCTCTCGAAAATACCACCTCCCTTGACTTCTTCTGACACTAATAATGAAGTTCCCATCACTTTAGAGTTGACAAAATGATTTTGTAACAAGACTGGAGAAAACCCTCATTGACAGAACTCCTCTCAGGGTTGGGAGAGATGGAATGATGGTGTGGGGTGTGAGCTGGGGACTACAGGGCATAGTGGTGGGATAAAGATGAAGCTCCCAAGGGGAATATGTGAGTAAAAATAGGTGATCACCAAACTTGCTAAGGATAAAAGTGGTGTTCTTTACTTGAGGACTTTTATTTTGTTGAGTAACCAGATGAGTAGGCATGCAGGTCAATGGCAGAGCTAAAGGGCCCCATGTAACAGAGGAACAACTGAGTACCCGTAGGGGTCGGGCAGACACCTCAGGGGAAGAAAGGAAATCAACCACCTGCATCAGTGTGAAGGAAAATGGACTTCGTGGAAGTCATTGCTGATGGAAACTGAATACTTTAGGGGATGTAATATAATCCTCTTCTAGTCTGCTCTACAAAATCTTCAGTAAAGCCTGCATTGCTCACTTATGTTTTTTGTGCTAGTGGATTATTTGCCAAGGTCTGTGTCAAGGTTGATACAGATTGAAGCATACTGTTTGGCACTGGCTGGAAAGAGACTGCCTGCGGAGACAGCCACGTCTTGACAGTATCTCATTTGATCCCCACACTATCCCCATGACTTGGGCAGAAACAGAATTATGTTTCTGATTTTGCAGCGGAAGGAGAAAACATCACAGCTGCGAAGACAGGTGATGGGACTTGCCATTTATGGCAGTAAATGACAGAAGTAAAATATGGATCCACGTGGCTCTTTTGACTCCAGCAAGATCTCACTCAGGTATTTGTTTACCTGAAGAATAACCTTTTATTTTTCCACTCTTTTTGTCTTCATTTCCGCCTCTCACCTCCTCAACATGCAGCCTTTCTCTGAGAACCCAGCTTCCTTAATAAGTTCAACTATCAACTGCATACAGGTGACACCCTCATACTCACAGACCTACATCTTCAGTCTTAATGTCTCCTGTATGTAAACTTTGAATCCTTATCTCTACCTACTTAGCTGGATATCACCATCATCTCAATCTCAATCTGTCCAAAATCGAAATTCCTATTTCCCCCCCTTCACTCTTCCTCCTGGGCAGGTATCATGCCCCTAGATTTCTAGGCTGCAATGAGGGCTGGATGAAAGGTAGGATCCTCTGATTCCTTTTTCCTCCTCAAACTCGGCATCATCAAAGTCTTGTGGATCTTGCCTTCAGGGTATCCCTTGGGTATTCTCTTTCCTTTTACATCTCATTTCTGTACTGCTTAATCAAGGCCCTCTTCATTTTACACCATGATTATTTTTATATTCAATGCAAATAGATATTACTTGCATGTTTAATATTATGTTGAGAGGATTGTAATATATTAATGTGGGATAGGGCCTCGAAAAATAAGTCTAGAGGACTTCCCAGTGGTCCAGTGGGTAAGACTCCGCGCTCCCAATGCAGGGGGCCCGGGTTCGATCCCTGGTCGGGGAGCTAGATCCCACGTGCATGCCACAACTAAAGATCCCGCATGCCACAAAGAGGATCTCACATGCCGCAACTAAGACCTGGAGCAGCCTAAATAAATAAATAAATGTTAAAAATAATAATAATAAGTCTAGAGCTCAGAGAGGTCTTAAATGAGAGAAACATATTCCTTTCACCTCCTGGGGTTCTCTTTTTGCCAGGCCTAAACGGGACAGTGAGGCAGACAACTTCAAGCCCACACAATACTCTTCTTGAACCTACGGGATGGACCCGGAGATACCAGGGAACAATCACTGGGAAAGCCAGCCCTTTGGTGCTATGGAGAATTTTAACACACATCTGAATTTATAGGGTCAGCCAGGGGTTAATTCTAACTGCCCACCTACTCCCATAAATCATATCAGAGCCTGTATAATCATCTTGGCAAGTTGTACACCAAGATTTTCTAAATAGTTGCTAAGTGGTTCTAGGACCTCAGGTTCTCCCTCTCCATTATATCCTACCATCAGTTCTATACTAATCTTCAGATATATGTGTGTGTCTACACACACACACACACACACACACACGTTCACTTTTCTGCTTAAAACCTTGAAAGGTTCCCCAATGATCTCAGAATAATGTCCTGACTCCTTCCATGGGCATTGGGAGCCCATCACAGACAAGCCCAGCCCACTTCTCCAGCCTCACCTCCGTGTTACCCCCAACCCTTCCATCCAGGCTTGCCCATTCCACCTTCCTGAAACACACCCTGGGAAGTCTTGTTTCTAACCACAATCCCTACGTTCCCTATGCCTGGAACCTCCTCCCTGTACTCTTAAAATCTGCCTCCTTTAAGAGAGAGTAGAGAATAGAGGAAAAGGCGAGGCTTTGGAATCAGCAACCTGGGATTCCAATTCTGGATCCATTGCCTACTAGCTGTGGGGCCTTTTGGTCAATCCCTTAACTCCCTTAGGCCTCAGTTCCCCATATGGACAATGGGAATAATAAGAATATAAACAGTATAACCCCCTAAGGCTAGCAGAGAAAAATAAACATAATAAAATATACAAAAGTGCTATGTAAACTGGAAAGAACTACAAAAAGCATTATTATTATTATTTTATTATTATTATTATCTCCACAGTCACCATCCCCTTCAGATCTCTCCTCCAAAGCAGTATCATTATCATTAATAACAATTCGAGAATATTTTACATACACAACATACCTTATGGGTTTTAAATACCTTGTCCATACATCTAGTCCACTGTGCATCTCACTCATCTTGGCACTTAACCTTGGAAAAGTAATTTATCTTTTCGTGTCTATGTACTCTCTTCCCATGTCCATTATCACCTCCTTTGGAGCAATGTCCCTATTTCATATCTCCTTTCCCCATTGCCAGCACTCAAAAGTGATGGGCTTGCAAAAGTGAAAGTTTATAGGCATTGGCTCTAGAGCCAGAGAGGATTTGAATCCCATTTCTGCCACTTACTAGTTGTGTGGCCTTAGGAAGTTTATTTAAACTCTCAGTGGCCCAAATTTCTTCAGCCATAAAATGGGAATGATGTTAGCATCTACCCCACAAAACTATTATGATGCTTAAGTGAGCCAATATGGATAAAGCCTGGCACGTAGTGAGTTCTTAATAAATATAAACTATTACTATTAAGTGAGACTGAGTCTGATTCCATTCTTTTCTGCCTTATCACTTCAGCCCTCTTTCAACACAGATTCCCCATGAATCGTCCTTATTCATTTATACACAGGAACAAAATCTACTGAGCATCTGTTACATACAAAAGACTGTCCCTTGGATAAAAGCAGCTGTGTTTATGCCTGATCACTCTCTGTTGCTTTCTGCTGGGCCAAATGGTACTAAGAATGAGACAAGTTCTCTGTGGATTGCAGCCTTCAGCTTTCTCCTCTTGTTTTCTCAAGCAGGGAGTAAGATGGTGTTCCAACATCAGATCACCAGGTACAAAAATTTCTTCATATTTTTTTACTGAAAGGCTTCTCAGGCCCCTTAACATGCTAGTATTTATGGTGAATCTCCAACAACAGGGAATAGAGTTGGCCACATTTCCTGAACTCATTTAGCCACGGGACCTTTTATTTCACAGTTTCTCTCAGAATCAGCATTCTGTCAAATCTACTTTGGAAAATGCTACGTGGAAGTCCTATTCCTATCTGTTTCTCCTTTGTCCACAATTTCATTTTGACTAATGCAAACTGTCCTTGGAAACGCCTCACCTATATGAGACTACCCACTGGAAGACTAGAGAATCTTTTTTTCTTTTGAATTGAAGTATAGTTGATTTACAGTATTGTGTTAGTTTCAGGTGTACGGAAAAGTGACTCAGTTTTATTGTTTTCAGATTATATTCCATTATAGGTTATTACAAAATATTGAGTATAATTCAGTACACATTGATCATATACAACATAAACAAGTCAGGCTGTATTGCTGTAAATGGCTCTAACTTCTAAAATGTATGGTAATTCCTACATAGTCAAACATTACTTATGTTTCAGCCAAAAAACAACCCCGAGCAACCATAAGAGTTGTCACAAAGACCATGTATTTTCATT
The DNA here is from genome assembly GCF_028023285.1 of Balaenoptera ricei. Classification (NCBI taxonomy): domain Eukaryota; kingdom Metazoa; phylum Chordata; class Mammalia; order Artiodactyla; family Balaenopteridae; genus Balaenoptera; species Balaenoptera ricei. The sequence goes on along the minus strand of NW_026777415.1, from coordinate 1,520,296 downwards.
AGAACTTCCCATGGAACTTATGACTCCTTTTGTTTGTTTGTTTTTTCCTTTAGCTTGCTCATCTGTTTCCCATTCTATAGCAGATTAGAAAAAGGAAGATTGGGCTCACAGAGGCAAACACACTAACCACAGACAGAATACAGCTGAGTACCTTGCCGTGAAGGTGTAGATATAAAAACTAGAAAGGTGACACAAAAATTCATTGCAACCTAGGAACAATTAGTGCAGGGTAAAATCCGCGAAGAAACTATAATATCCCTGACGACTTTATTACATCACCTCCCAGGCCCCTGAGTGATCAAGGAAAAGTTGAAGTCTATTCAAGATACTAGATTAAATAAATCAAGATAATATATAATACATTTTAGAAAGTTTTCCATCTACAATGGATTTTTTAACAAAATAAATTAATGGCTAAGAATAGATGGGTTAGATGGACCTAGAGATTATCACACTAAGTGAAGTAAGCCAGACAAAGACATATATACGATATCGCTTATATGTGGAACCTAAAAAAAAAAAAATGATACACATGAACTTATTTACAAAACAGAAGTAGACCTACACATATAGAAAACAAATTTATGGTTACCTAAGGGGAAAGGGAGGTGGGGGATAAATTAGGAGTTTGGGATTAACACATACACACTACTATATATAAAATAGAAAAACAACAAGGACCTACTGTATAGCACAGGGAACTATACTCAGTATTTTGTAATAACCTATAAGGGAAATGAATCTGAAAAAGAATATATAGATATATGTGTGTGTGTGTGTGTGTGTGTATATATATATATATATATATATATATATATATATATATATACACATGAATCTCTTTGCTGTACACCTGAAACTAACACAACATTGTAAGTCAAATATACTTCAATTAAAAAATAATGTTTAAAAAAAAAAGAATGGATGTGTTAAATGGCCAACCTTATGTTTTCCGGAGATTTCTGAGGATAGGCGCACACCACCTCATGTTTACGATGCTGGGTAAAGGAGACGTACTTAGTATCCATGCTATTGATCATCCATCGCTTGACAATTCACCCTGTGGCTCTGCCCTTCACTGACCTTCTTAGCACACTCTGCCCCAGTTCTGCTCGGCCTCTAGGACTCTCTAAGTCTCAAAGATCTGTGTCCAACGTCAAAATCCCTACGCAGCTGACTTGGCATTATACAGCCTCCGCTGGTCATTTATCCAAGTAACTTAAGAAGAGTGAAAGATCAGGGCTACGATGCATTTACATCTAAGGAGTAAATGGTGATCCCCCAATACAGCCACGTTAGAGTGCTGGGCTTGCGCATTTGGGAGTATAAAGGGAGCTGGGGGCCACACTTTCGAAACTGCTTTGACCACAGCATCGCAAGGTAAGTGCTCACAAGTGCCCGCTTTTTTGCTCCATGTAGCTGTGATTATACCTGATCAGGTTACCTGGAGAGGAGAGAAGGCAACACAGCAGCCTTTGCTGAGGGCCTACTAAGCGTAAGGAACTGTGTTAAGGGCAATATGGGAGACAAGATGGCGAGGCCTTTCAAGAAGCTTCTACAAAGAGTAAAAAGACAAGAATATAAGCAATTATGACACCAAAAAAAAAAAAAAAACTAACCTGCAGGATATAAAGCTGAATATAATACGTACTTACCCCTCTAATTGTTTAGGTCAGTATTATAATTGCAGTTACTAAATAAACATGCTAGTTTGTGATATCTCTTCTGTGATTGCCTTGAAGTATTATTTGAAATTTTTGTGGTTGGTTATGTAAATCTTTTTCTTATGTCAGGATTTCTGGGAGATGATTGCGGGAAGAAATTCTCCCATGCATTTTGTCCATCTCAGAATGCATCCTAGTTTGCTTATTAATGACCAGTGTCCAGACTGCTCATTCATGGCATGCCTTGTGGACTTCGGGCTGGGTCGTGTCTGACTCTGCAGGAGCGTCCCTCAGAGGGATTCTGTAGCTCTAGGAGCTTGCGATGCTTCGATTTCTGGCCAAGGACAACGCCAAGCTCTCTCCTCGTCACAGGTGTTCCACCATCCCCAGCTGTCTCCATATCACAGGTGCGAGGAAGCCCCAGCTCTTTCCCCTTCACAGGTGGATGACAGCCCCCAGCTCCCGCCCCATCACAGTTGATTGACAGCCCCCATCTCTCTCCCCATCACAAGTGAGTGACAGCCACCAGCTCTCTCCCCATCACAGTTGTGTGACCGTCGCCAGCTGTCTCTATATCACAGGTGCGTGACAGCCTCCTACTCTTTCCCCATCACAGGTATGTCACAGCCCCCAGCTGTCTCCCCATTATAGGTATGTGATAGACCACAGCTGTCTCTATATCACAGGTATGTGACAAACCCAAGCTCTCTCCCCATCACAGGTGTTTGACCGTCCCCAGCTCTCTCCATATCACAGGTGAGTGACAACGCCCAGCTTTCTCCTCTTCATAGGAGGATGACAGCCCCCAGCTCTCTCCCCATCACAGGTGAGAGACAGCCCCCATCTCTCTCCTCATTACAGGTGAGTGACAGCCCCCAGCTCTCTCCCCATCACAGGTGAGTGGCGGCCCCCAGCTCTACCCGTCACAGTTATGTGACAGCCCCCTGCTGTCTCAGCGTCACAGGTATGTGACAGTCCCCATCTCTCTCCCCATCAAAGCTGTGTGATAGCCCCCAGCTCTCTCCACATCATAGGTGAGTGACAGACCCCAGCTTTCTCCCAATCACAGGTATGTGACAACTCCCAGCTGTCTCCACATCACAGATGCCTGACAGCACCCAACTTTCTCCCCATCACAAGTATGTGTTAGCCCTTAGCTGTCTCCACATCAGAGGTATGTGAAAGACACCAGCTGTCTCCGCATCACAGGTATGTGACAGCCCCCAGGGCTCTCCCCATCACAGGTGTTTGACAGTCCGCATGTCTTTCCCCATCACAGGTGTGTGATAGCCGCGAGCTCTCTCCCCATTAGAGGCGAGTGACAGCCCCCAGCTCTCTCCCCATCACAGGTGTGTCAGTCCCCAGCTCTCTCCCCATCACAGGTGTGTCAGTCCCCAGCTCACTCCCCATCACAGGGGAGTGACATTCCCCATCCCTTCCCCTTCACAGGTGTGTGACAGCCCCCAGCTCTCTCCTGATCACAGGTAAGTGACAGCCCCCAGCTCTCTCCCCATCACAGGTGTGTGACAGACCCCAGCTCTCTCCCCATTTCAGGTGAACAAGAGATCCCAGCTCTCTCCGCATCACAGGTATATGAGAGACTCCATCTTTCTCCGCATCACAGGACTCTAACACCCCCAACTCTCTCCCCATCAGAGGTATGTCACAACCCCCATTGTCTCCACATCACAGGGATGTGACAACCACTAGCATTCTGTGCATCATAGGTATGTGTGAGCACCCAGCTCTCTCCCCATCCCCGGTGAGTGACAGCCCCCAGCTCTCCCCCAATCACAGCAGTGTGACAGCCCGCAGCTGTCTCCATATCACAGGTATGTGACAACGCCAAGCTCTCTCCTCGTCACAGGTGTTCGACCATCCCCAGCTGTCTCCATATCACAGGTGCGAGGAAGCCCCAGCTCTCTCCCCATCACAGGTGTGTCAGTCCCCAGCTCACTCCCCATCACAGGGGAGTGACATTCCCCATCCCTTCCCCTTCACAGGTGTGTGACAGCCCCCAGCTCTCTCCTGATCACAGGTAAGTGACAGCCCCCAGCTCTCTCCACATCACAGGTGTGTGACAGACCCCAGCTGTGTCCGCATCACAGGTGCCTGAAAGCCCCCAACTATCTCCCCATCAGAGGTATGTGGCAGCCCCCACTTGTCTCAACATCACAGGTATGTGACAGACCCCAGCTCTCTCCCCGTCACAGGTGTTTGACAGTCCCCATCTCCCGCGCCATCACAGGTGTGTGACCGTCCCCATCTATCTCCATATCACAGGTGCGTGACAACGCCAAGCTCTCTCTCTTTCACAGGTGGGTGACGGCCCCTAGCTATCGCTCCAACACATGTATGTGACAGCCCCCATCTATCTCCCCATCACAAGTGAGTGACAGCCTCCAGCTCTCTCTCCATCACAGGTGTGTGACCGTCCCCAGGTGTCTCCATATCACAGGTGAGTGACAATGTCCAGCTCTCTCCCATTCACAGGTGTGTGACAGCCCCCAGCTCTCGCCCCATCACATGTGAGTGACAGCCCCCAGCTCTCTCCCCATCACAGGTGTCTGAGAGACCTTAGCTGTCTCCGCATCAAAGGAGCGTAACAGCCCCCAAATCTCTCCCCATCACAGGTATGTCACAACGCCCATTGTCTCCACATCACAGGTATGTGACAACCACTAGCTGTCTACGCATCACAGGTATATGTGAGCCCCAGCTCTCTCCCCATCATAGGGGAGTGACAACCCCCAGCTCTCTCCCCATCACAGGTGTGCGACAGACCCCAGCTCTCTCCCCATCACAGGTGTGCGACAGACCCCAGCTCTCTCCCCATCACAGGTGAGTGATAGGCCCCAGCTTTCTCCCCATCACAGGTATGTGACAGCCCCCAGCTGATTCCGCATCACAAGAGCCTGACAGCCCCCAACTTTTTCCCCATCACAGGTATGTGTCAGCCCCCAGCTGTCTCCACATCACAGGTATGTGAAACACACCAGCTGTCTCCGCATCACAGGTATCTGACAGCCCCCAGGTCTCTCCCCATCACAGGTGTTTGACAGTCCCCATCTCTTTCCCCATCACAGGTGTGTGAAAGACCCCAGCTCTCTCCCCATTTCAGGTGAGCAAGAGATCCCAGCTCTCTCCCCATCACAGGTATATGAGAGCCCCCAATTTTCTCCGCATCACAGGACCATAACAGCCCCCAACTCTCTCCCCATCACATGTATATCACAACCCCCATTGTCTCCACATCACAGGGATGTGACAACCACTAGCTGTCTCTGCATCATAGGTATGTGTGAGCCCCCGGCTCTCTCCCCATCCCTGGGAACTGACAGCCCCCAGCTGTCTCCCAATCACAGCAGTGTGACAGCCCACAGCTGTCTTAGCATTACAAGTAAGGGACAATCCCCATCTCTCTCCCCATAACAGTGTGTGACAACCCCAAGCTCTCTCCCCATATCAGGTGTGTGACATTCCACAGCTCTCTCCCCATCACTGGTTAGTTACAGCCCCCAGCTCTCTCCCCATCACAGGTATGTGACAGCCCCCAGCTGTCTCCGCATCACAGGTGCATGACAAACCCCAAGTCTCTCCTCATCACAGGTATGTGACAGCCCCCAGCTCTCTCCCCACCACAGGTGAGAGACAGCCCCCATCTCTCTCCTCATTACAGGTGAGTGACAGCCCCCAGCTCTCTCCCCATCACAGGTGAGTTGCGGCCCCTGCTCTACTCGTCACAGTTACGTGACAGCCCCCAGCTGTCTCAGCGTCACAGGTATGTGACAGTCCCCATCTCTCTCCCCATCAAAGCTGTGTGATAGCCCCCAGCTCTCTCCACATCATAGGTGAGTGACAGACCGCAGCTTTCTCCCAATCACAGGTATGTGACAACTCCCATCTGTCTCCACATCACAGATGCCTGAGAGCACCCAACTTTCTCCCCATCACAGGTATGTGTTAGCCCTTAGCTGTCTCCACATCACAGGTATGTGAAAGACACCAGCTGTCTCCGCATCACAGGTATGTGACAGCCCCCAGGTCTCTCCCCATCACAGGTGTTTGACAGTCCGCATGTGTTTCCCCATCACAGGTTTGTGATAGCCGCGAGCTCTCTCCCCATTAGAGGTGAGTGACAGCCCTCAGCTCTCTCCCCATCACAGGTGTGTCAGTCCCCAGCTCTCTCCCCATCACACGTGCGTGACCGTCCCCAGTTGTCTCCATATCACAGGTGCGTGAAAGCCCCCAGCTCTTTCCCATTCACAGGTGGGTGACAGCCCCCAGCTCTCGCCCCATCACAAGTGAGTGACAGCCCCCAGCTCTCTCCCCATCACAGGTGTGAGACCGTCCCCAGGTGTCTCCAAATCACAGGTGAGTGACAATGCCCAGCTCTCTCAGATTCACAGGTGTGTGACAGCCCCCAGCTCTCTCCCCGTCACAGGTGAGTGACAGCCCCCAGCTCTCTCCCCATCACAGGTATCTGAGAGCCCCCAGCTGTCTCCACATCACAGGAGCCTAACAGCCCCCAACTCTCTCCCCATCACAGGTATGTCACAACGCCCATTGTCTCCACATCACAGGTATGTGACAACCACTAGGTCTCTACGCATCACAGGTATGGGTGAGCCCCAGCTCTCTCCCAATCACAGGTGTGCGACAGACCCCAGCTCTCTCCCCATCACAGGTGAGTGATAGACCCCAGCTTTTTCCCCATCACAGGTATGTGACAGCGCCCAGCTGATTCCGCATCACAGGAGCCTGACAGCCCCCAACTTTCTCCCCTTCACAGGTATGTGTCAACCCCCAGCTGTCTCCACATCACAGGTATGTGAAACACACCAGCTGTCTCCGCATCACAGGTATCTGACAGCCCCCAGGTCTCTCCCCATCACAGGTGTTTGACAGTCCCCATCTCTTTCCCCATCACAGGTGTGTGACAGACCCCAGCTCTCTCCCCATTTCAGGTGAACAAGAGATCCCAGCTCTCTCCGCATCACAGGTATATGAGAGACTCCATCTTTCTCCGCATCACAGGACTCTAACACCCCCAACTCTCTCCCCATCAGAGGTATGTCACAACCCCCATTGTCTCCACATCACAGGGATGTGACAACCACTAGCATTCTGTGCATCATAGGTATGTGTGAGCACCCAGCTCTCTCCCCATCCCCGGTGAGTGACAGCCCCCAGCTCTCCCCCAATCACAGCAGTGTGACAGCCCGCAGCTGTCTCCACATCACAGGTATGTGACAACGCCAAGCTCTCTCCTCGTCACAGGTGTTCCACCATCCCCAGCTGTCTCCATATCACAGGTGCGAGGAAGCCCCAGCTCTTTCCCCTTCACAGGTGCATGACAGCCCCCAGCTCTCGCCCCATCACAGTTGATTGACAGCCCCCATCTCTCTCCCCATCACAAGTGAGTGACAGCCACCAGCTCTCTCCCCATCACAGTTGTGTGACCGTCGCCAGCTGTCTCTATATCACAGGTGCGTGACAGCCTCCTACTCTTTCCCCATCACAGGTATGTCACAGCCCCCAGCTGTCTCCCCATTATAGGTATGTGATAGACCACAGCTGTCTCTATATCACAGGTATGTGACAAACCCAAGCTCTCTCCCCATCACAGGTGTTTGACCGTCCCCAGCTCTCTCCATATCACAGGTGAGTGACAACGCCCAGCTTTCTCCTCTTCATAGGAGGATGACAGCCCCCAGCTCTCTCCCCATCACAGGTGAGAGACAGCCCCCATCTCTCTCCTCATTACAGGTGAGTGACAGCCCCCAGCTCTCTCCCCATCACAGGTGAGTGGCGGCCCCCAGCTCTACCCGTCACAGTTATGTGACAGCCCCCTGCTGTCTCAGCGTCACAGGTATGTGACAGTCCCCATCTCTCTCCCCATCAAAGCTGTGTGATAGCCCCCAGCTCTCTCCACATCATAGGTGAGTGACAGACCCCAGCTTTCTCCCAATCACAGGTATGTGACAACTCCCAGCTGTCTCCACATCACAGATGCCTGACAGCACCCAACTTTCTCCCCATCACAAGTATGTGTTAGCCCTTAGCTGTCTCCACATCAGAGGTATGTGAAAGACACCAGCTGTCTCCGCATCACAGGTATGTGACAGCCCCCAGGGCTCTCCCCATCACAGGTGTTTGACAGTCCGCATGTCTTTCCCCATCACAGGTGTGTGATAGCCGCGAGCTCTCTCCCCATTAGAGGCGAGTGACAGCCCCCAGCTCTCTCCCCATCACAGGTGTGTCAGTCCCCAGCTCACTCCCCATCACAGGGGAGTGACATTCCCCATCCCTTCCCCTTCACAGGTGTGTGACAGCCCCCAGCTCTCTCCTGATCACAGGTAAGTGACAGCCCCCAGCTCTCTCCACATCACAGGTGTGTGACAGACCCCAGCTGTGTCCGCATCACAGGTGCCTGAAAGCCCCCAACTATCTCCCCATCAGAGGTATGTGGCAGCCCCCACTTGTCTCAACATCACAGGTATGTGACAGACCCCAGCTCTCTCCCCATCACAGGTGTGTGACCGTCCCCATCTATCTCCATATCACAGGTGCGTGACAACGCCAAGCTCTCTCTCTTTCACAGGTGGGTGACGGCCCCTAGCTATCGCTCCAACACATGTATGTGACAGCCCCCATCTATCTCCCCATCACAAGTGAGTGACAGCCTCCAGCTCTCTCTCCATCACAGGTGTGTGACCGTCCCCAGGTGTCTCCATATCACAGGTGAGTGACAATGTCCAGCTCTCTCCCATTCACAGGTGTGTGACAGCCACCAGCTCTCGCCCCATCACAGGTGAGTGACAGCCCCCAGCTCTCTCCCCATCACAGGTGTCTGAGAGACCTTAGCTGTCTCCGCATCAAAGGAGCCTAACAGCCCCCAACTCTCTCCCCATCACAGGTATGTCACAACGCCCATTGTCTCCACATCACAGGGATGTGACAACCACTAGCTGTCTCTGCATCATAGGTATGTGTGAGCCCCCGGCTCTCTCCCCATCCCTGGGAACTGACAGCCCCCAGCTGTCTCCCAATCACAGCAGTGTGACAGCCCACAGCTGTCTTAGCATTACACGTAAGGGACAATCCCCATCTCTCTCCCCATAACAGTGTGTGACAACCCCAAGCTCTCTCCCCATATCAGGTGTGTGACATTCCACAGCTCTCTCCCCATCACTGGTTAGTTACAGCCCCCAGCTCTCTCCCCATCACAGGTATGTGACAGCCCCCAGCTGTCTCCGCATCACAGGTGCATGACAAACCCCAAGTCTCTCCTCATCACAGGTATGTGACAGCCCCCAGCTCTCTCCCCACCACAGGTGAGAGACAGCCCCCATCTCTCTCCTCATTACAGGTGAGTGACAGCCCCCAGCTCTCTCCCCATCACAGGTGAGTTGCGGCCCCTGCTCTACCCGTCACAGTTACGTGACAGCCCCCAGCTGTCTCAGCGTCACAGGTATGTGACAGTCCCCATCTCTCTCCCCATCAAAGCTGTGTGATAGCCCCCAGCTCTCTCCACATCATAGGTGAGTGACAGACCGCAGCTTTCTCCCAATCACAGGTATGTGACAACTCCCAGCTGTCTCCACATCACAGATGCCTTACAGCACCCAACTTTCTCCCCATCACAAGTATGTGTTAGCCCTTAGCTGTCTCCACATCAGAGGTATGTGAAAGACACCAGCTGTCTCCGCATCACAGGTATGTGACAGCCCCCAGGGCTCTCCCCATCACAGGTGTTTGACAGTCCGCATGTCTTTCCCCATCACAGGTGTGTGATAGCCGCGAGCTCTCTCCCCATTAGAGGCGAGTGACAGCCCCCAGCTCTCTCCCCATCACAGGTGTGTCAGTCCCCAGCTCACTCCCCATCACAGGGGAGTGACATTCCCCATCCCTTCCCCTTCACAGGTGTGTGACAGCCCCCAGCTCTCTCCTGATCACAGGTAAGTGACAGCCCCCAGCTCTCTCCACATCACAGGTGTGTGACAGACCCCAGCTGTGTCCGCATCACAGGTGCCTGAAAGCCCCCAACTATCTCCCCATCAGAGGTATGTGGCAGCCCCCACTTGTCTCAACATCACAGGTATGTGACAGACCCCAGCTCTCTCCCCATCACAGGTGTTTGACAGTCCCCATCTCCCGCGCCATCACAGGTGTGTGACCGTCCCCATCTATCTCCATATCACAGGTGCGTGACAACGCCAAGCTCTCTCTCTTTCACAGGTGGGTGACGGCCCCTAGCTATCGCTCCAACACATGTATGTGACAGCCCCCATCTATCTCCCCATCACAAGTGAGTGACAGCCTCCAGCTCTCTCTCCATCACAGGTGTGTGACCGTCCCCAGGTGTCTCCATATCACAGGTGAGTGACAATGTCCAGCTCTCTCCCATTCACAGGTGTGTGACAGCCCCCAGCTCTCGCCCCATCACATGTGAGTGACAGCCCCCAGCTCTCTCCCCATCACAGGTGTCTGAGAGACCTTAGCTGTCTCCGCATCAAAGGAGCCTAACAGCCCCCAACTCTCTCCCCATCACAGGTATGTCACAACGCCCATTGTCTCCACATCACAGGTATGTGACAACCACTAGCTGTCTACGCATCACAGGTATATGTGAGCCCCAGCTCTCTCCCCATCATAGGGGAGTGACAACCCCCAGCTCTCTCCCCATCACAGGTGTGCGACAGACCCCAGCTCTCTCCCCATCACAGGTGAGGGATAGGCCCCAGCTTTCTCCCCATCACAGGTATGTGACAGCCCCCAGCTGATTCCGCATCACAAGAGCCTGACAGCCCCCAACTTTTTCCCCATCACAGGTATGTGTCAGCCCCCAGCTGTCTCCACATCACAGGTATGTGAAACACACCAGCTGTCTCCGCATCACAGGTATCTGACAGCCCCCAGGTCTCTCCCCATCACAGGTGTTTGACAGTCCCCATCTCTTTCCCATCACAGGTATGTCACAACGCCCATTGTCTCCACATCACAGGTATGTGACAACCACTAGCTGTCTACGCATCACAGGTATATGTGAGCCCCAGCTCTGTCCCCATCATAGGGGAGTGACAACCCCCAGCTCTCTCCCCATCACAGGTGTGCGACAGACCCCAGCTCTCTCCCCATCACAGGTATATGACAGCCCCCAGCTGTCTCCGCATCACAGGTGCATGACAAACCCCAAGTCTCTCCTCATCACAGGTATGTGACAGCCCCCAGCTCTCTCCCCACCACAGGTGAGAGACAGCCCCCATCTCTCTCCTCATTACAGGTGAGTGACAGCCCCCAGCTCTCTCCCCATCACAGGTGAGTTGCGGCCCCTGCTCTACCCGTCACAGTTACGTGACAGCCCCCAGCTGTCTCAGCGTCACAGGTATGTGACAGTCCCCATCTCTCTCCCCATCAAAGCTGTGTGATAGCCCCCAGCTCTCTCCACATCATAGGTGAGTGACAGACCGCAGCTTTCTCCCAATCACAGGTATGTGACAACTCCCATCTGTCTCCACATCACAGATGCCTGACAGCACCCAACTTTCTCCCCATCACAAGTATGTGTTAGCCCTTAGCTGTCTCCACATCAGAGGTATGTGAAAGACACCAGCTGTCTCCGCATCACAGGTATGTGACAGCCCCCAGGTCTCTCCCCATCACAGGTGTTTGACAGTCCGCATGTCTTTCCCCATCACAGGTTTCTGATAGCCGCGAGCTCTCTCCCCATTAGAGGTGAGTGACAGCCCTCAGCTCTCTCCCCATCACAGGTGTGTCAGTCCCCAGCTCTCTCCCCATCACACGTGCGTGACCGTCCCCAGTTGTCTCCATATCACAGGTGCGTGAAAGCCCCCAGCTCTTTCCCATTCACAGGTGGGTGACAGCCCCCAGCTCTCGCCCCATCACAAGTGAGTGACAGCCCCCAGCTCTCTCCCCATCACAGGTGTGAGACCGTCCCCAGGTGTCTCCAAATCACAGGTGAGTGACAATGCCCAGCTCTCTCAGATTCACAGGTGTGTGACAGCCCCCAGCTCTCTCCCCGTCACAGGTGAGTGACAGCCCCCAGCTCTCTCCCCATCACAGGTATCTGAGAGCCCCCAGCTGTCTCCACATCACAGGAGCCTAACAGCCCCCAACTCTCTCCCCATCACAGGTATGTCACAACGCCCATTGTCTCCACATCACAGGTATGTGACAACCACTAGGTCTCTACGCATCACAGGTATGGGTGAGCCCCAGCTCTCTCCCAATCACAGGTGTGCGACAGACCCCAGCTCTCTCCCCATCACAGGTGAGTGATAGACCCCAGCTTTTTCCCCATCACAGGTATGTGACAGCGCCCAGCTGATTCCGCATCACAGGAGCCTGACAGCCCCCAACTTTCTCCCCTTCACAGGTATGTGTCAACCCCCAGCTGTCTCCACATCACAGGTATGTGAAACACACCAGCTGTCTCCGCATCACAGGTATCTGACAGCCCCCAGGTCTCTCCCCATCACAGGTGTTTGACAGTCCCCATCTCTTTCCCCATCACAGGTGTGTGACAGACCCCAGCTCTCTCCCCATTTCAGGTGAACAAGAGATCCCAGCTCTCTCCGCATCACAGGTATATGAGAGACTCCATCTTTCTCCGCATCACAGGACTCTAACACCCCCAACTCTCTCCCCATCAGAGGTATGTCACAACCCCCATTGTCTCCACATCACAGGGATGTGACAACCACTAGCATTCTGTGCATCATAGGTATGTGTGAGCACCCAGCTCTCTCCCCATCCCCGGTGAGTGACAGCCCCCAGCTCTCCCCCAATCACAGCAGTGTGACAGCCCGCAGCTGTCTCCACATCACAGGTATGTGACAACGCCAAGCTCTCTCCTCGTCACAGGTGTTCCACCATCCCCAGCTGTCTCCATATCACAGGTGCGAGGAAGCCCCAGCTCTTTCCCCTTCACAGGTGCATGACAGCCCCCAGCTCTCGCCCCATCACAGTTGATTGACAGCCCCCATCTCTCTCCCCATCACAAGTGAGTGACAGCCACCAGCTCTCTCCCCATCACAGTTGTGTGACCGTCGCCAGCTGTCTCTATATCACAGGTGCGTGACAGCCTCCTACTCTTTCCCCATCACAGGTATGTCACAGCCCCCAGCTGTCTCCCCATTATAGGTATGTGATAGACCACAGCTGTCTCTATATCACAGGTATGTGACAAACCCAAGCTCTCTCCCCATCACAGGTGTTTGACCGTCCCCAGCTCTCTCCATATCACAGGTGAGTGACAACGCCCAGCTTTCTCCTCTTCATAGGAGGATGACAGCCCCCAGCTCTCTCCCCATCACAGGTGAGAGACAGCCCCCATCTCTCTCCTCATTACAGGTGAGTGACAGCCCCCAGCTCTCTCCCCATCACAGGTGAGTGGCGGCCCCCAGCTCTACCCGTCACAGTTATGTGACAGCCCCCTGCTGTCTCAGCGTCACAGGTATGTGACAGTCCCCATCTCTCTCCCCATCAAAGCTGTGTGATAGCCCCCAGCTCTCTCCACATCATAGGTGAGTGACAGACCCCAGCTTTCTCCCAATCACAGGTATGTGACAACTCCCAGCTGTCTCCACATCACAGATGCCTGACAGCACCCAACTTTCTCCCCATCACAAGTATGTGTTAGCCCTTAGCTGTCTCCACATCAGAGGTATGTGAAAGACACCAGCTGTCTCCGCATCACAGGTATGTGACAGCCCCCAGGGCTGTCCCCATCACAGGTGTTTGACAGTCCGCATGTCTTTCCCCATCACAGGTGTGTGATAGCCGCGAGCTCTCTCCCCATTAGAGGCGAGTGACAGCCCCCAGCTCTCTCCCCATCACAGGTGTGTCAGTCCCCAGCTCACTCCCCATCACAGGGGAGTGACATTCCCCATCCCTTCCCCTTCACAGGTGTGTGACAGCCCCCAGCTCTCTCCTGATCACAGGTAAGTGACAGCCCCCAGCTCTCTCCACATCACAGGTGTGTGACAGACCCCAGCTGTGTCCGCATCACAGGTGCCTGAAAGCCCCCAACTATCTCCCCATCAGAGGTATGTGGCAGCCCCCACTTGTCTCAACATCACAGGTATGTGACAGACCCCAGCTCTCTCCCCATCACAGGGGTTTGACAGTCCCCATCTCCCGCGCCATCACAGGTGTGTGACAGCCCCCAGCTCTCCCTCCATCACAGGTGTGTGACCGTCCCCATCTATCTCCATATCACAGGTGCGTGACAACGCCAAACTCTCTCTCTTTCACAGGTGGGTGACGGCCCCTAGCTATCGCTCCAACACATGTATGTGACAGCCCCCATCTATCTCCCCATCACAAGTGAGTGACAGCCTCCAGCTCTCTCTCCATCACAGGTGTGTGACCGTCCCCAGGTGTCTCCATATCACAGGTGAGTGACAATGTCCAGCTCTCTCCCATTCACAGGTGTGTGACAGCCACCAGCTCTCTCCCCATTTCAGGTGAGCAAGAGATCCCAGCTCTCTCCCCATCACAGGTATATGAGAGCCCCCAATTTTCTCCGCATCACAGGACCATAACAGCCCCCAACTCTCTCCCCATCACATGTATATCACAACCCCCATTGTCTCCACATCACAGGGATGTGACAACCACTAGCTGTCTCTGCATCATAGGTATGTGTGAGCCCCCGGCTCTCTCCCCATCCCTGGGAACTGACAGCCCCCAGCTGTCTCCCAATCACAGCAGTGTGACAGCCCACAGCTGTCTTAGCATTACAAGTAAGGGACAATCCCCATCTCTCTCCCCATAACAGTGTGTGACAACCCCAAGCTCTCTCCCCATATCAGGTGTGTGACATTCCACAGCTCTCTCCCCATCACTGGTTACTTACAGCCCCCAGCTCTCTCCCCATCACAGGTATGTGACAGCTCCCAGCTGTCTCCGCATCACAGGTGCATGACAAACCCCAAGTCTCTCCTCATCACAGGTATGTGACAGCCCCCAGCTCTCTCCCCACCACAGGTGAGAGACAGCCCCCATCTCTCTCCTCATTACAGGTGAGTGACAGCCCACAGCTCTCTCCCCATCAGAGGTATGTCACAACCCCCATTGTCTCCACATCACAGGGATGTGACAACCACTAGCATTCTGTGCATCATAGGTATGTGTGAGCACCCAGCTCTCTCCCCATCCCCGGTGAGTGACAGCCCCCAGCTCTCCCCCAATCACAGCAGTGTGACAGCCCGCAGCTGTCTCCACATCACAGGTATGTGACAACGCCAAGCTCTCTCCTCGTCACAGGTGTTCCACCATCCCCAGCTGTCTCCATATCACAGGTGCGAGGAAGCCCCAGCTCTTTCCCCTTCACAGGTGGATGACAGCCCCCAGTTCCCGCCCCATCACAGTTGATTGACAGCCCCCATCTCTCTCCCCATCACAAGTGAGTGACAGCTACCAGCTCTCTCCCCATCACAGTTGTGTGACCGTCGCCAGCTGTCTCTATATCACAGGTGCGTGACAGCCTCCTACTCTTTCCCCATCACAGGTATGTCACAGCCCCCAGCTGTCTCCCCATTATAGGTATGTGATAGACCACAGCTGTCTCTATATCACAGGTATGTGACAAACCCAAGCTCTCTCCCCATCACAGGTGTTTGACCGTCCCCAGCTCTCTCCATATCACAGGTGAGTGACAACGCCCAGCTTTCTCCTCTTCATAGGAGGATGACAGCCCCCAGCTCTCTCCCCATCACAGGTGAGAGACAGCCCCCATCTCTCTCCTCATTACAGGTGAGTGACAGCCCCCAGCTCTCTCCCCATCACAGGTGAGTGGCGGCCCCCAGCTCTACCCGTCACAGTTATGTGACAGCCCCCTGCTGTCTCAGCGTCACAGGTATGTGACAGTCCCCATCTCTCTCCCCATCAAAGCTGTGTGATAGCCCCCAGCTCTCTCCACATCATAGGTGAGTGACAGACCGCAGCTTTCTCCCAATCACAGGTATGTGACAACTCCCAGCTGTCTCCACATCACAGATGCCTGACAGCACCCAACTTTCTCCCCATCACAAGTATGTGTTAGCCCTTAGCTGTCTCCACATCACAGGCATGTGAAAGACACCAGCTGTCTCCGCATCACAGGTATGTGACAGCCCCCAGGGCTCTCCCCATCACAGGTGTTTGACAGTCCGCATGTCTTTCCCCATCACAGGTGTGTGATAGCCGCGAGCTCTCTCCCCATTAGAGGCGAGTGACAGCCCCCAGCTCTCTCCCCATCACAGGTGTGTCAGTCCCCAGCTCACTCCCCATCACAGGGGAGTGACATTCCCCATCCCTTCCCCTTCACAGGTGTGTGACAGCCCCCAGCTCTCTCCTGATCACAGGTAAGTGACAGCCCCCAGCTCTCTCCACATCACAGGTGTGTGACAGACCCCAGCTGTGTCCGCATCACAGGTGCCTGAAAGCCCCCAACTATCTCCCCATCAGAGGTATGTGGCAGCCCCCACTTGTCTCAACATCACAGGTATGTGACAGACCCCAGCTCTCTCCCCATCACAGGTGTGTGACCGTCCCCATCTATCTCCATATCACAGGTGCGTGACAACGCCAAGCTCTCTCTCTTTCACAGGTGGGTGACGGCCCCTAGCTATCGCTCCAACACATGTATGTGACAGCCCCCATCTATCTCCCCATCACAAGTGAGTGACAGCCTCCAGCTCTCTCTCCATCACAGGTGTGTGACCGTCCCCAGGTGTCTCCATATCACAGGTGAGTGACAATGTCCAGCTCTCTCCCATTCACAGGTGTGTGACAGCCACCAGCTCTCGCCCCATCACAGGTGAGTGACAGCCCCCAGCTCTCTCCCCATCACAGGTGTCTGAGAGACCTTAGCTGTCTCCGCATCAAAGGAGCCTAACAGCCCCCAACTCTCTCCCCATCACAGGTATGTCACAACGCCCATTGTCTCCACATCACAGGTATGTGACAACCACTAGCTGTCTACGCATCACAGGTATATGTGAGCCCCAGCTCTCTCCCCATCATAGGGGAGTGACAACCCCCAGCTCTCTCCCCATCACAGGTGTGCGACAGACCCCAGCTCTCTCCCCATCACAGGTGAGTGATAGGCCCCAGCTTGCTCCCCATCACAGGTATGTGACAGCCCCCAGCTGATTCCGCATCACAAGAGCCTGACAGCCCCCAACTTTTTCCCCATCACAGGTATGTGTCAGCCCCCAGCTGTCTCAACATCACAGGTATGTGAAACACACCAGCTGTCTCCGCATCACAGGTATCTGACAGCCCCCAGGTCTCTCCCCATCACAGGTGTTTGACAGTCCCCATCTCTTTCCCCATCACAGGTGTGTGAAAGACCCCAGCTCTCTCCCCATTTCAGGTGAGCAAGAGATCCCAGCTCTCTCCCCATCACAGGTATATGAGAGCCCCCAATTTTCTCCGCATCACAGGACCATAACAGCCCCCAACTCTCTCCCCATCACATGTATATCACAACCCCCATTGTCTCCACATCACAGGGATGTGACAACCACTAGCTGTCTCTGCATCATAGGTATGTGTGAGCCCCCGGCTCTCTCCCCATCCCTGGGAACTGACAGCCCCCAGCTGTCTCCCAATCACAGCAGTGTGACAGCCCACAGCTGTCTTAGCATTACAAGTAAGGGACAATCCCCATCTCTCTCCCCATAACAGTGTGTGACAACCCCAAGCTCTCTCCCCATATCAGGTGTGTGACATTCCACAGCTCTCTCCCCATCACTGGTTACTTACAGCCCCCAGCTCTCTCCCCATCACAGGTATGTGACAGCCCCCAGCTGTCTCCGCATCACAGGTGCATGACAAACCCCAAGTCTCTCCTCATCACAGGTATGTGACAGCCCCCAGCTCTCTCCCCACCACAGGTGAGAGACAGCCCCCATCTCTCTCCTCATTACAGGTGAGTGACAGCCCACAGCTCTCTCCCCATCAGAGGTATGTCACAACCCCCATTGTCTCCACATCACAGGGATGTGACAACCACTAGCATTCTGTGCATCATAGGTATGTGTGAGCACCCAGCTCTCTCCCCATCCCCGGTGAGTGACAGCCCCCAGCTCTCCCCCAATCACAGCAGTGTGACAGCCCGCAGCTGTCTCCACATCACAGGTATGTGACAACGCCAAGCTCTCTCCTCGTCACAGGTGTTCCACCATCCCCAGCTGTCTCCATATCACAGGTGCGAGGAAGCCCCAGCTCTTTCCCCTTCACAGGTGGATGACAGCCCCCAGCTCTCGCCCCATCACAGTTGATTGACAGCCCCCATCTCTCTCCCCATCACAAGTGAGTGACAGCCACCAGCTCTCTCCCCATCACAGTTGTGTGACCGTCGCCAGCTGTCTCTATATCACAGGTGCGTGACAGCCTCCTACTCTTTCCCCATCACAGGTATGTCACAGCCCCCAGCTGTCTCCCCATTATAGGTATGTGATAGACCACAGCTGTCTCTATATCACAGGTATGTGACAAACCCAAGCTCTCTCCCCATCACAGGTGTTTGACCGTCCCCAGCTCTCTCCATATCACAGGTGAGTGACAACGCCCAGCTTTCTCCTCTTCATAGGAGGATGACAGCCCCCAGCTCTCTCCCCATCACAGGTGAGAGACAGCCCCCATCTCTCTCCTCATTACAGGTGAGTGACAGCCCCCAGCTCTCTCCCCATCACAGGTGAGTGGCGGCCCCCAGCTCTACCCATCACATTTATGTGACAGCCCCCTGCTGTCTCAGCGTCACAGGTATGTGACAGTCCCCATCTCTCTCCCCATCAAAGCTGTGTGATAGCCCCCAGCTCTCTCCACATCATAGGTGAGTGACAGACCCCAGCTTTCTCCCAATCACAGGTATGTGACAACTCCCAGCTGTCTCCACATCACAGATGCCTGACAGCACCCAACTTTCTCCCCATCACAAGTATGTGTTAGCCCTTAGCTGTCTCCACATCACAGGTATGTGAAAGACACCAGCTGTCTCCGCATCACAGGTATGTGACAGCCCCCAGGGCTCTCCCCATCACAGGTGTTTGACAGTCCGCATGTCTTTCCCCATCACAGGTGTGTGATAGCCGCGAGCTCTCTCCCCATTAGAGGCGAGTGACAGCCCCCAGCTCTCTCCCCATCACAGGTGTGTCAGTCCCCAGCTCACTCCCCATCACAGGGGAGTGACATTCCCCATCCCTTCCCCTTCACAGGTGTGTGACAGCCCCCAGCTCTCTCCTGATCACAGGTAAGTGACAGCCCCCAGCTCTCTCCACATCACAGGTGTGTGACAGACCCCAGCTGTGTCCGCATCACAGGTGCCTGAAAGCCCCCAACTATCTCCCCATCAGAGGTATGTGGCAGCCCCCACTTGTCGCAACATCACAGGTATGTGACAGACCCCAGCTCTCTCCCCATCACAGGGGTTTGACAGTCCCCATCTCCCGCGCCATCACAGGTGTGCGACAGCCCCCAGCTCTCCCTCCATCACAGGTGTGTGACCGTCCCCATCTATCTCCATATCACAGGTGCGTGACAACGCCAAGCTCTCTCTCTTTCACAGGTGGGTGACGGCCCCTAGCTATCGCTCCAACACATGTATGTGACAGCCCCCATCTATCTCCCCATCACAAGTGAGTGACAGCCTCCAGCTCTCTCTCCATCACAGGTGTGTGACCGTCCCCAGGTGTCTCCATATCACAGGTGAGTGACAATGTCCAGCTCTCTCCCATTCACAGGTGTGTGACAGCCACCAGCTCTCGCCCCATCACATGTGAGTGACAGCCCCCAGCTCTCTCCCCATCACAGGTGTCTGAGAGACCTTAGCTGTCTCCGCATCAAAGGAGCCTAACAGCCCCCAACTCTCTCCCCATCACAGGTATGTCACAACGCCCATTGTCTCCACATCACAGGTATGTGACAACCACTAGCTGTCTACGCATCACAGGTATATGTGAGCCCCAGCTCTCTCCCCATCATAGGGGAGTGACAACCCCCAGCTCTCTCCCCATCACAGGTGTGCGACAGACCCCAGCTCTCTCCCCATCACAGGTGAGGGATAGGCCCCAGCTTTCTCCCCATCACAGGTATGTGACAGCCCCCAGCTGATTCCGCATCACAAGAGCCTGACAGCCCCCAACTTTTTCCCCATCACAGGTATGTGTCAGCCCCCAGCTGTCTCCACATCACAGGTATGTGAAACACACCAGCTGTCTCCGCATCACAGGTATCTGACAGCCCCCAGGTCTCTCCCCATCACAGGTGTTTGACAGTCCCCATCTCTTTCCCCATCACAGGTGTGTGAAAGACCCCAGCTCTCTCCCCATTTCAGGTGAGCAAGAGATCCCAGCTCTCTCCCCATCACAGGTATATGAGAGCCCCCAATTTTCTCCGCATCACAGGACCATAACAGCCCCCAACTCTCTCCCCATCACATGTATATCACAACCCCCATTGTCTCCACATCACAGGGATGTGACAACCACTAGCTGTCTCTGCATCATAGGTATGTGTGAGCCCCCGGCTCTCTCCCCATCCCTGGGAACTGACAGCCCCCAGCTGTCTCCCAATCACAGCAGTGTGACAGCCCACAGCTGTCTTAGCATTACAAGTAA